>NC_085862.1:47435179-47485179 GCF_034702125.1 Engraulis encrasicolus | reverse complement strand
GCAGTACCCTACAGCAGTGTTTCCCAACCAGGGGTACGTGAACCACTAGGGGTACGCGAGCACACCTCAGGGGGTACTTGAAAAAATGAAATAATAACGAATATATGGAGTGTAGTCACATTGGGATAGAGGAACGGATATAGAGCATGAGTGAGGGGGTACTCATCAAATGACAAAATTGCTTGGGGGGTACGCAGGACAAAAAAGGTTGGGAAACACTGCCCTACAGCAGCTGTGCCTGACATGGCATCTTCAGTATTTACGTATATGTAAATGCAGACCAAAGTGATAATGGTCAGATGCCATACCTGAAAGTTAGGCTTTTAGTACAAAAGCACACACATATGTAAGTAAGTAACACACTGCATCTCAAAGATGGTTATGCCAGTATGCTATCCTATCCACTTTGGAGATGGAACGTCAATAAGAGGATACTGAAATTGACAATCAATTGCATTCTTGCCAATTAATTTAATCTTCTGTGTTTGTGTGTGTGTGTGTGTGTGTGTGTGTGTGTGTGTGTGTGTGTGTGTGTGTGTGTGTGTGTGTGTGTGTGTGTGTGTGTGTGTGTGTGTGTGTGTGTGTGTGTGTGTGTGTGTGTGTGTGTGTGTGTGTACTGTAGCTGTGTAGTATATGCATTAGTGCGCTGGTCCATGCTTGTGGTTGCCAGTAGAAAGCGAGAGCAGAGTCTGTGTGGGTAGAGATGTGATGTGCGAGATGTGAGGGAACAGAACAGTCTGTATATGTCAGTGGAAGTCTGTCCGTGCGTCCATTTCGCCCAGTACCAGTGGAGCCTGGAGAGGAGCCAAGCAGCCATCTGACTCATCACAGCCCAGTCCAGACCCACTCAACACAACATGCTCACCCTGCTCACTGACCATGCTCACAGCATAGCATAGCATGTACACACGCACACACACACGCACGCACGCACGCACACGCACGCGCACACGCATGCAAGCATGTTCACATGTGTATGAGCAGTATTTCGCACACACACACACGCACGAACGCACGCACGCACGCACGCACGCACGCACGCACGCACGCACGCACGCACGCACGCACGCAGGCAGGCACACACACACACACACACACACACACACACACACACACACACACACACACACACACACACACACACACACACACACACACACACACACTCTCTCTCTCCCTCCCTCTCTTCCAGAAAATGATTTTAACCAGTACTTCATGTTACAGGTTACTGCTTCAAGTACTATGCTTCAAACCCTCTTTGTATATCAACATAAATATCCAGTCATAACAGCCTCCCAACTCTGAGGTTCACAGTCCTAATTAAGGCCCAAATATATCCTGCCAATCTGTCTGAGAGTTGTACCCTGGGAATTCCTCACGTAGAGGCCTTTGATTTTAGAGCAGCGCTTTTGGGAATAACGCTGCATCAGTTTGAGAACAGCAGCCTCTATATCCCTCTTCACTCGATGTGGTTCCCACTAGTGCTGCACAATATATCAAAAATTTATCTACATCGCGATATCAAGAGTGGCGATATGCGTATCGCGAGAATGAATGAATTATCGCTAACAAGTAAAACATTTCTGTGTAGTCCAATCACTAGCTGTCAACAAATGCATAAGAAGCCCACCATGACCAAAGTCACGGCCTCCACACAGGCCGACATATTAGTGAAAAGAAAAAACTGGGCTATATTTCTAAATATTGTTTAAATATCGTTATCGAGGTATTGCATGCTCCATTTTCTCTGGTATCGTGCAGCCCCCACAGTTCCCATGGTGCTGTTCAGCATAATAAGCTGCCAAGCTAATACAGGTCACATCGGCATACAGCTTTATGTTTGGGCTTGACAAGCCCCATTCTCCCTCAGGAACTCAGGAATATTTCTTCATTATAACCCTCCATCTGTCAAACGCTGCAAGCGAATTAAAATGACACGAAGCTTTGGTGACACAAGAGCTATCTGAAAAAACGGTGGAAGCTCATTGCTTTATATAATATGTATGCTATTTCAAGTCATGTAAGTTATAGTTGTAAACACAACGTAGCCCCATAATGCACGCCGTCCCGTCAATGGAACGCTGTAATAGTCAATGAAATGTTAACTACAATAGTACTACACTGTTATGACACAACACAGGGCCTTTAGTAATGCACTACGACTTGGTCATTGCCTTTCAGCATCAGCAAATTTAAAACCCTGTGTTTTAACAGTTTAAATAGAATAGCTATATTTAAATGTAACTTGAGGCAATGTTGAACATTGTCAAACAAACTCAGCTGCTTTTACAATGCAGTAGAAGAGAAGGAGAGAGAGTCAGAGGAAGACAGTGAGTAGGAGTGGACAGTCCACTCCACCATGTCAAGCCCTTCTACTGTATTTGGAACACTTCTCCTTTCCAATCAACCACCCACTTCAAGACGCCCATATAGAAAGAGGAAGAGGAAAGGGAGAGTTGGCACCGTCCTTAGCAGACCTGCTGATAGCTACAGTGCTTTCACTGTGGTCATGCTGGGTCATCACTGGGCCTGTGGAGGAGGAAGTGAGGGGAGGACGGATGGACGGACGGACGGACGGACATTCCTCTGGAGCAATGGTTCCCAAACTAGGGGCCAGGAGACCCCTAGGGGAGTTGCGGAGGTACTGAATCGGGGGTCGCGTACAAAATAACATTGCTTAAAAACTGGATATCCACAAATTAACAGTTAACAGCTAACAGCCATGGCATTTTTTCCATTAATAGTTTGTCCTCTAATATTGCTAGAAACCCACTGCCAGGCTAAGATGTGGGTCGCAAAAATATTCTTCAGTCCAAAAGGGGGTCCCTGCTGAAAAGGTTTGGGAACCACTGCTCTGGAGTGTCTTGGAGCAGGCCAGCAGGACCTGAGGATCTTTAATAAACCACCAGCCAGGCACGCTGGGGCCCAGTAGGGCAGGGGGTCATGCCCCCCATGGCAGCATCCACAGCACTGCACTGTATTCCCCAACAGTATTGTGAATTAGAAAAGTTCATGCTGTTGCACTGTTGCAAAAAAGTCCAAATGATAATATTTTTAAGTGTTTTAAACTTTATTGGCAATAAGTTTCCAATATTTTTTGGTTTGTTGAACTTGTTGGGTTTTACAGTGTGAAGTTAAAAGCCAGGCCAGGCCATACCACCCATAATACATCAGGATCAGAGGGGGATGTCGGCTGAGGCAAGGAGAGACGGAATTGTTTCCTGATTCATGAACCAGCTGCAGAAGTTCTATGGGTCAACTTAACTTAAGCTGATGGCATTGGGAATATGTTGATGTACGTAATGTATCAGTCCCTATCAAATAAGGATGATACACAAAAATAACTTCATGATGAGTTACCTTTTTTAACAAAAAATATGCAATACAAAAGTAAAATTAAAAAAAAAACAAGAGGACTTTCAAACTAAGCAACATCATCTGTAGGAACAGGCAACAACATCCACCAAAATAATGTGCAATACCTGTGAATATACTGACCGGCCACTTTATTAGGCACACCTTATTCAACTGCCACTTGACACACATTTCTTATCAGCCAATCACATGGCAGCAACAATGCATTTAAGCCTGTACAGCAGCAGAGCATCAGAATGGGGAAGAAAAGTGATTTAAGGGACTTTGAAAGTAGTATGGTTGTTGGTGTCTGACAGGTTGGTCAGAGCATTTCAGAAACTGCTGATCTGCTGGGACACTCACCCACAATAATCTAGTCTAGGGTTTACAGAGAATGGTTCGAAAGAGAGAAAACATCCAGTGAGCGTCAGTTCTGTGGGTGAAAATGCCATGTTGATGCCAGAGGTCAGAGGAAAATGGCCTGGGTTGAGCTGATAGAAAGGTCGTAACTTAATAACTCAAATAACCGCTTGTGACAACCAAGGTATGCACACTGTGTGCCATTCCTGTCAGCTAAAAACAGAAAATTGAGGCTACCGTTTGCACAGGCTCACCAAAATTGGACAGTAAAATATTGGGAAAAAAGTCGCCTGGTCTGATTAGTCTCAATTTCTGCTGCAACACTCACATGCCAGGGTCAGAATTTGGTGTCAACAACATGAAAACATGGACCCTCCTTCCTTGAATCAACGGTTCAGGCTGGTGGTGTGATGGTGTGGGGAATATTTCCTCACACACATTAGAACCCATAGTACCAACTAGATGCACTCTGAGAGTGCCGACCTCCGCCAAGGAAGCTGTTTGATAGAACATTTGACCATGCTACACCCTATCTTTATTCTGCCTTCTTTTTGTGGAGATAGAATGTCAAATGTCAAAATTCGCCCGCAATTCAATTCACGGTCACTAGGGGCGTCTAGATATCATGGTTAGCAATGCTGAAGAATCTTAAAAAGGTCCTGGTTCCGGTTCATGATTCGGTTCAGATCACCACCAGAATTTAATCACTTGCTCCTTGGGTCATTTCCAACAAACCCACAAAGTTTCAGCCAAATCTGACCACAAGCTTTTGAGTTATCCTGCTGACAAACAAACAGACAAACAGACAGGCCCTACCGTGGCTGATATGGTAGGGCACACGTTTACCACTCGGCCGACCCGCGTTCGATTCCCGGTCCGGGTCCTTTGCCGGTCCTTCCCCATCTCTCTCTCCCAGCTCACTTCCTGTCTCTCCTCCTCTATCCTGTCTCACAAAAACCAATAAAGGCTGAAAAGCCCCCCAAAAATACTTTAAACAAGTCCGACAGACGGACAACAGATGCGTCCGTCTATGCCCGTTCTGAACCTTTTTTGTCAAAGAAATTCAGGGGATTTCCGGTGTTCGAGCTGTTGTTTTCTTCTATGGGTGTTGTTTCTTTTGAGTGGTGACACTGTGTGTAGTCTAACACTGAACATAGCAAAATCTGCAAATGTCTCGTGCCTTCCTATTTTTTTGTGCTCCGCTTGATGTTACTGACCATGAAGAGTTTGTTGAGTGGTGCTTGACAGTTATCCTCCTTATCTGAAGACGTTGTGTGAATGTTTAGGAACTCGCCTAGTGCACATGGCACACATGGATGGAATATGCATACAGACTTCTGTGCTTCTGCAGTTGTGTCAGAATGCAATCAGTCAGCTGCGTAGCCGGTTTGCTAACCATTATGATAGACGTTTTGGCTTGCACGCATGAGCTCCAGGCCAAAACTGAGCTCTGCCACCCTACCGAACGACTGCCACCTTGTGGACACAAGAGGGAATCACAATTCAGAAATGCATCACGGGCGGACGGACGGAGGGACCAACGGTTGTTGCTCTACCTCAGTGTTTCTCAAAAGGGGTGCCGGGGCACCCTGGGGTGCCGCGGGCCCCCCTCAGGGGTGCCGCAGAAATGTGGCTGATAAATAAATTATGTAATAATTATAATATAATACATATTTGTCTAAATTGATAAGTTAATGCTAGTCATGAGATCTTTCATCTGCCATTTACACGCAATAAAGCAGATATAGGTCGCCCCAGTCAGCTTCAACTTCGAACATAGGTCGTGTGGCGTCTCCAAATGTGTTACTTTTCTAAGTTTGTGTGTTATCTGATGTGATGCCATGTTACGGCTTGTTGGTTTGGGGTGCCTTGAAATTTTTCATTAATTGAAAGGGTGCCTCACCTGAAAAAAGGTTGAGAAACACTGCTCTACCTCATCATATATAGTGTGGTGCTGCTGGAAAGAAAAATGTGCTTTCCTGACTTTAAATATGGCCTAAATAAACAATTTAATCTTAGTTTGATATCTACCTGTGTGTTTGCTTGATAATAATTAGAATTTAGATTTGTTTGCTCCATTTGTTTTTGCTTGATCTGCACCTTTAATCAGAAAAACAGCATCCATGTAGTCATATTCAGGAGTATACAGCCTTTGACACATAGAATAACATAGTAAGACTTAAAACATTCATGTATGGTGTATGTTGTGCCTACTCTTTTAGTGTGAATTACAGTAAAGCTGCAAAATGCACAGTGAAAAAGCACTCAGTAGTCTCGTGGCAGGACATCAGAAAAGGCCAAGCAGTACAGGCAGGGTGGCCCTTCCTCTGGGGGGGTCCCGGTAGAGGGGGGAGGGGAGTGCCACACAGGGCTTCCGGGTGGACCACAGCACAAGAGACTTCCTGTGTGAGAGCAAGGGGAGCTGGTGGAGCAAAAGCGGCCCAAGGGACATGAAAGGTTCAGGCACAGAGGGTGCACACACAGTCGATTTTGCAGTGTGGCCCTTGTTATAAATTTGCAGTTACCAGAATGGCATTCATCAAGTTGTGCTGTAATGTCATTGTAGTACTATTGTAGTAAAGTCGTCAATGACTGTGTTTCATTGGCGAAATGGTATAAATTATAAGGCTACTTGCACACCAAATACGGTCTAAAGAGCTGTGTTAACCCGTGAAGACACTTTATAAATTTGCTGTTACCAGCAGGGCAATGACCAAGTCGTTGTGCTTTACTAAAGGCCCTGTGTTATGTCAGTATATACTATTGTAGTACTATCTGGTAGTTCACTTTTCAATGACTATTACAGCGTGCCACTGGAGGTACGGTGTGCATTACAGCGGAATTCACCTTTTAAACAATATTGTGCCCTATCTCAGTATTTGACCACAGTATAACAGGGGATTGTGCATCATCTGATTTTCAGTACCAGTCTTCTGTAGATTGTATTTGGTCTTACTCTTTTGGTGTTGAATTAGCTCTGCAAAATGTCCTGTGGAGAATCTCTGATGATCTCACAGACGGCACCACACAAGCGCTTTCATCCTCACCAACGCCACCACTGACAGCACAGGTCACGACAGCTGCAATGTTGTGATGTGAGTGTGTGTATGTGTACGTTTTGGGGATATGTGTGTGTGTGTATGTGTGTGTGTGTGTGTGTGTGTGTGTGTGTGTGTGTGTGTGTGTGTGTGTGTGTGTGTGTGTGTGTGTGTGTGTGTGTGTATGTGTGTGAGTGTGTGTGTGAACGTTGTAGGTATGTGGGGGTTGTGTGTGCATGTGCATACATTGTGCATACACAGTATGGGTTTTGTGAGCGTGTACGTGCGTGTAAGTGTGTGTGTGTGTGTGTGTGTGAGAGAGAGAGAGAGAGAGAGAGAGAGAGAGAGAGAGAGAGAGAGAGAGAGAGAGAGAGAGAGAGAGAGAGAGTGTACTCTGTGGATATATGTGGGTTTTATGCGCGTGTGAGTGTGCACCTTGTAGGTATGTGTGGGATTGGCGTATGTGGGTTTTGTGTGTGTCTTGCAGTTGTCGTTGCTGTGTGTATTGCCTCTGTTTGAATACATGTGCCAATAGGCTACTACTGTACGATAGCGTGCATGCACGTAGTATATGTATGCATGTGTGCCTTAAGCTTACTGCATACTGTATTTCCTGCTGATGTAAGACATGCCCTTGTAGTAGCCTCATGGACAGATCAACCTCACAAGCACAATCATCACAGTCGCACAAGCAAGCACACAATGAATAAATAAATAAACAAATAAGCTCCAAATAAGCAAATAAGCTCCATTCAACAACTTTCCCTCCCTCCTCATCTCTAGCCTCCTAGTTCCACTGAATATCACACCACACCTGGGCCTTTGTCTACCCAGTGTGTGTGTGTGTGTGTGTGTGTGTGTGTGTGCATGCGTGCGTGCGTGCGTGTCACAGGACCCGAGTCTGCCTGCTGAATTATGGATTGAGCACAAGGCAAGCGGGCACAAACCAGGAGCCACCGGTGCCTGTAGCAACCCTCAGCAGCTACAGTAGCATTTACGTGGCAGGTTTTTATGCAACCCCTGTATTTTGGACCCAGACGGAAATAAATACAGACAGCATGATGTCTGTTTGTTTTACAGTCCGAACCGTTCCTTTAGGTCTTTTTTCTATCTGTGATAAAGACTGTGCACAGCTGTGTAAAATGTGCCTATGAGGACAAAATTACACTATTGGTAATAAATGCAGTATGGGTTAATAACTTCTTTTAATTGTAGATGAATCACACTACAAAGGAACGTGACTCTATTAAGGGGCTCTGTCTAGCAGACTGTTTAAATACACCTAGTGTAAGAACTGTTCTACCACTCTACAATGGGGTAACAACAACTGCACACACAGGTAGCCTGTAGCTCTAGAGCAGCTAACATGATAACCTGAGGAGCAAGGAGCACTGCTCGTCTATGTGACTGACTAGCCCAAAACAGAGTGCAAGTGGCAAAGCAAGCAGCAGCGAGACAAAGCTGTAGTAGGGCATTACTGGATTGCTGGAGCATTGCAGATGGCAAATGAAACAGCCTCCGGGTGTTGGGCTACTCTATGTCATCTAAGGGCGCAGCAACCTCTCAGGCATATTTTCCCATCCCCATCCCTTTCATCTTGTATCTCTCCTTCCTTCCACCCTTCCCTCTGCCTCTCTCTCCTTGCTCACTGTCATTTCATCGGTTCTGCTTGCTTGCTATCGGACCACTGCAGCGGGCCAAGGCAAGAAGCTAACGTTAGCAGTCTGTGTGTCACCCCACCATAACACGCCACTAGGATGTAGGCTACCCAAAATGAACAAACCCTATTCCATCAGACACACCTGCTCAACAACAATGGTAGCCCGTTTCGTTGCGCTGTTAACCTCATCACGTCCTTGTCAGTGTGTGAAGGCGTGCTAGCCCGATATAACTGCGGGAGGCTTATGCCAAATGATATGTTATTTCCAGTAACGCACATATGTTGCTTGTAGAGGGTAGCCTATTTGCCCTTCTTGCGCGGCGCATTCTTGTATTGTAACACACCGTCCCATCATTCACATGCTTGAATTACGCAGCACAGTAGCCTACGCTACCCGACCACGCAGTCTGGTGTGTAGCCTACATGAGTAGAGGATTGATGAAAAAAAAGTAGTACATGCACATTTACACTACTACCACACACACACGCGCGCATCTCTCTGCGCACAAGAACTGCCAACACCCAACACTAGTCGTGCTGGGGCTAATCGACAACACGCGCCTCTGCTCATCATATCGCTTACCTGAACTGTCCATGGTGCTGTATTCGTCCAGTCGCGCGGGGCCTGCCTTGGTGCCGAGGGTAACCGCCGCCGTCAAGCCACCGCCGAACGGTCCTCCGCCTCGTCCTCCGCTACTGAAGTCTCCGCTGCTGTCGACCAACTGCAAAGATTCATATCCATCGTAACTGGTCTTTTTCTTGTAGCCACTTAGCAGGCTCATGGACTCAGCGAATGCAGCGACACGAGAATTCGCATAGAAATCAAGAAAGAAGTCAACGCAAAAGCTAGAGGGTTATTTCTGAGGGGAAGCACATGTCCCGTTGAAGGATTCCTGAGCATGAAAACGACCCAGCCTGCGGTGCGGTGTATTTTCAACGTCCTCTCATTCCTAGCAAGCGAAAAGCCAGGTTTGACATCAAGGGCCGCATTTAGTCTACTACGCTGAGCACACACTCACACGCACTCGCAGACAGCAGCCAGTCCCCAACCGAGTTAACGGGTCCTTTCAGCCTCCCGGTTGGCTCGAAACCAATCCCGACAATACCATGTCGGCAGTAGGAGACCGAGGATTGCCTGCTCCATTGTTCCCGGAGATGATGTAATATCACCAGGCGGGTTGTAAATATTATTACTACATGTAGGCCTATAATTGTATTTCACAAACATCGCATCTGGCCAAATATACCAGCATTTTAGTGCAATAACAATAATTTGGGGGGAAAAAAAATTGAAAATGATATGAAATGTTGGATATTGCACACACAATAATCATATGGTGATATTATGTTCATGCACATGTTCATATTCAAACACATTAACATACGAGAAACACAAACAAAACACATGTCACAAACACTTGCGCATGTACAGTACAGTGTACAGTATAGGCTCAGTTATTTCTTTGTCGGAGGCAGATACAAATACCATCGTCTGTGTTGAGGGCACCGGCATGACAATCAGAGCTCTGTTTGTGCCTTTTCCGGGGGCTAGGATTACAGAGGAGCAAGCCTGGAGAGAGTGTTGGCCCTCTATATGAGCCTTAGCTGTGATGCAGCACAGCAGTAGCAGGCAGCACATAATGTGTTGTCAGCGGAACCAACTCCAGCATCCAGACTGTATCCCCCCCACCACCACCCCGGGGAGGCAGATTTACCTCCTAAGTCATGCCATGCAACTCTCCATTCATTTTAAGGGACCACCACATGCTTCTTTCCTGGGCCTGAGAGCCAGGCAACTACTGGGCCCGGATTCTTTCTCGCTGAAGAGAGAATGCCGGGGCAACTCTGGCGGAAGGAGGGAGGGAGGGAGAGAGGAAGGGAGAAGCGGAGAGACTGAGGGAGGGAGGGAGCAGGAAGCTGGAGAGAGAGAGAGAGAGAGAGAGAGAGAGAGAGAGAGAGAGAGAGAGAGAGAGAGAGAGAGAGAGAGAGACGGAGAGTGGCAAACAGAGAAAGCGAGCGACTGAGACAGAGAGTGCAAGAAAGAGAGGGGGACGAATCAAGAATGTGGCATGGGGAAATGCCCCCATAGTGAGAGTGGAATGGCAATATTGTGCCCGCCAGACTCACTGCCATCCCGGGGCTGCGCTAAGTCACAAGAGACAAGAAGACTACAGTGGTTCAAACACTCCCTGCATGAGGCCAGGAAATGAAACCACGGGGAGAATAACCAAGACTCTGCCCCATATATTACACTGCTTATAGCTTACACTCTTATCTGGTGTGACTGGCAGTGAATAGGGCCGTTTCATGGCTTTTGCGGGCCCTTGGCAAAGAGGGACTTGGGCCATTTACCCTGCCATCTTGTCTTCGAACTACTGGGGTGGGGCCACCTCAATTGATATTTCAATATCAGTAGCACTATTGCATTTAGAGAGGCACTGCCACCACTCACAAAGTTGTTATTACTGTCATTTAAATACAAGTACATAACCGGTCATCAACATGACGCAGGCAGGGATGTCAAACTCAGGCCCGGGGGCCAAATCTGACCTGCAGAGTCATTTTATTTTATTTTGCTTGCAAGATTATTTTAAATCTGTATTAAAGTTGGCCCACAAACTCCATTAATGTATAGTGTATGAATATGACATTTGGTGTGTCACAGGAATATGAGAGGACCCAGGGCCCCAGGCCAATGAAACAGCTCACACTGATATGTCCTGATATGTCCCAATGTGCAGGCACATTTGGATGGCCATATGGGAAAGAGTGTGTGTGAAATTTATGCTTGCACAATTTGAATACATTTTTAAAACAAATATTGAGTTCGGCCCACGACTTCGTTCCAGATTTCGATTTTGGCCCTCAGTCAATTTGAGTTTGATACCCCTGGCATGGGGGCTCACTTTCAGTTGGGGTCCCTAGGCTATTGCCTAGTTTGTTTGCCTGGTTGTGACAGGCCTGGCAGTGAATTAGGTGTGGGCACAGGGAGAGTTCCCCCTGAGGCAGCAATGGGCCAGGGTTAGGCGCCCTTCCTCAAGGACACCTCAGCCATGGAGGAGGCTGAGCAATAGTACTGAGCCACTGCTGTGTTTCTCACAGACCCAGTGCCAATGTGTGGTGCGAGCCTGCCCAGTGCAAGTGTTGTGTGTGTACCCCAATTGACCTGGACGTGTGTGTCTGTGTGTGTGTGTGTGTGTGTGTGTGTGTGTGTGTGTGTGTGTGTGTGTGTGTGTGTGTGTGTGTGTGTGTGTGTGTGTGTGTGTGTGTGTGTGTGTGTGTGTGTGTGTGTGTGCCTGTCTGTCTTTAAGAATCAGCAACATGGTCTCAGACTCAGCTCATCAGTATATGACACAGGCCTCACTATATAATGTCAAAGGTTCTCACTTCATCACATCATATCTCTCTTTGTGTTGCATAGTGTCACCACTGGGAATAGCATGTTTCAGTGACCGTTAAATTTAGGCAAAAGTTTAGGTGTAGGTGCAGGCAGACTGGCCTTATAAATAATGGCACACCATGGCAGTCATGGGTAAGCGGTTAGGGCGACAGACATATTGCCGGTTCGACTCCCAACCCGCCAGGTTGGTGGGGGGAAGAATTAACCTGTGCTCTCCCCCAACCTCCTCCATGACTGAGGTACCCTGAGCATGGTACCGTCCCGCTACACTGCTCCCTTGGGGCGCCATTGGGGGCTGCCCCCTTGCCCGGATGAGGCATAAATGCAGTGTTGTTGTGTGCATTGTGCACTTGTGTACTCTGGAGTGCTAAGACGCAATGACAGTGGGAGTTGGCGTTTTCCAGGTGGGCTTTCACTTCACTTTGCTATCAGAATGGGAACCTATGGCGTCATATGTTGAGCCCTGGCCATAAACATACTTTTGGCATCATACATTAACATGTTGGTTGTGAATTGGAATGATCGCTTTGTGAAAAAATACAGTTTTTTTAGGCTGACCAAAAGGGTGCCGGTGTCCGTTCCAGTTACTAGTTACGGAACAAAAGTGCTTACCTGCAAACTACCTGCGTTCATACCGGGCTCTGAACTATTCCATATGTGACCATTTCACCCAGATGAACCTGCTGACATCCACATTGTCATCATGGTTCGCAAAAAAACAACAACATATTTGTCGGTTTGCATCACAAACCAACATTTCGGTTTCTGAACGCCCAGACTGGCGGCGTAAACATGCCCGCCGTTTCAGCATTAAGTGCAGGAACAGGCACCTGCACGGTTTGTCAGCCTGAACGAACCCAAATAGCATAAATCATTTTGTGGTGCTTGGGTTCCATTCTGTGGTGCTACGCCGCAGAATAGTCAATGTATGGTAAACACTACTCCCCCCCACCTTCATGCTCCTCTATTGGCACATCAATAACATTTGAGATCCCCAAGTAGGCTACTGTTTCTTGCTTGCTGGTTTATTGCTTAATCTATTCCGATGTACAGTCTGCTTATACTTCCCAAAAGGTTGATTATCTGATTGTCTGCAGTGTTCAACAAAATGCTAATAACTACAGTACATCTATCAGCCTCGTGAGGAATTAAAATGTCTTTTGAACATTTCAGTTATAGCAAAGAAGGGTACTGCATTAGTGCATGAAACATAGGTACAGTAAGGCTGTTGTTTAAAACACCATTCACTTATTTCCCAAGCCACAACTGTATCACTGAGCAGGGAAGTCAGCTCCCAAACGTAATGAAATCCAGAGCCCTGAAGTTCGGAGTAATGGGCTGTCAGACCAATGGGCCGACCATGGCCTGGGATGGGCCCATCCTTTTGACCATGTCAATCTAGCAAAGATGCCTATACGAAGTTCATATCACATAAAGGGGATCGCATAAAGAGGCATTTTATAGATTCAGGTTAAAGCCCCTCTGATAACAGAGATTTCAAGGCAACTTTGCCAGACCAACGCTGGAAGAGCTTTGTAGGCTCCGTAGCGGAACAGGGCCCCGAGACAATACATTGATATCCCCACGCCCCGAAAACAGCCTTTCAATGTCATTATATAGGACCCCCACCACCAATATGGGATTACCCCCCTGGGCCCAGGCGCAAATCCCCTGCCATCTTTCATCTGATTTTGTCCAGAGTCCGGCAGCCAAAGCTGTCAGTGATCCTGCACTGAGGCGATGTGGCTCATCATGCTGAGGTTAATATGCCACCAGTTTAACAAGAGGTTGTTGTTTAACATGGATCTTGTGACAGGTCACAGCTCTTCAAGCCCATAAACAGCATTCTGCAAGGCAATCAACCAAACCAACCAAACTATAAAAATGTGACGGATTGTGTCATTCACATTTCCTTGGTTAATTAAATGCATACTACAGTACTATAACACTTTGTTGTGCTGGCTAGTGTTCCCAAATTTATAACAGGACTATAGGGATGCCGCCCACTCATGTGCACACACTTGCACCAGGAACGAGTTAGATAGAAATGCTTCAGTTTCACCCAGTAGGCTATCCCATGTAGGGGGTTGGGCAGCTTTGCTTGAAGATTATATGGGTGTCTTTACTGCTTTATTGACATGAAGAATTTTAAGGAGTGTGGGGGATGGGATAGCATATATAGGTGGGTTATGATTGCTTGAATTTTTATATGAGTAGCGGTAGTCATCATGCTGCTTATTCAATGGCTCAGGTTGCTAAAATGCTTGTTTAACAGTATTGTGACACAACACACACAGCAACCATACCCAAGAAGATGGGTTCTGGACATTTGTAATAAGACTGAGAATTCCATCAATGGATAGGGATATGAGAGAGAGAGAGAGAGAGAGAGAGAGAGAGAGAGAGAGAGAGAGAGAGAGAGAGAGAGAGAGAGAGAGAGAGAGAGAGAGAGAGAGAGAGAGAAGAAGAAGAAGAAGAAGAAGAAGAAGAAGAAGAAGAAGAAGAAGAAGAAGAAGAAGAAGAAAACCCTCCTAAGTATGGGTGTAATTTTATGTGTGAATGGTGGGGACATACAAACATAATGCAAAAATATTATACCTGAACAATTTGATCTATTAATGTCCACACACCTAGCCTGGGCGAATAGCCGACTGTTGACTCAAGATTCAAGATTCAAGATTCAAGATTAGTTTATTACGTCTTATTATAGGTTTGAAGCCTATAAAGAGTAAAAATTGTTGTGTTTTTCTTGTGTCCTCAAAAAGATTTTAAAAATAAAAATAAAAAAGAGGGGGGGGGGGGTGGAATAAAGTGCAAAGAAAGTGCCTTGTTGTCTTCAGCATGAATTCAGTAATCTTATTGCTTGGTGGAAGAAACTACTTTGGAGTCTGGTAGTATGAGATTTCAGGCTTCTGTACCGTTTCCCAGATGGTAACATAGTAAACAGTCCATGGTTGGGGTGACTAGGATCAGCCAAGATTTTCTTTGCCTTCCTGATGCTCCTTCCCTCAAATAGCTCCAGTATGGAGGGTAAGTCACAGCCGCATATATTCTGAGCTGTACGCACAACCCTCTGTAGAGCTCTCCTGTTGGCTCGAGAGCAGTTCCCATACCATGCAGTAATGGTCCCCGTCAATCATGTGCGGAGCCGAAATCTTTGGCTGGAGTAGGCCTACATGGATGGCGTCGCCAGGCTACCACACACCACTTTCCAAGCCAAACCTACACATTTGCTCCTAAGTGAACCACAGTGACTACACCAAAGGAGGACGTCAGTAACGGCCTATGTTGTGCTGTGATGCGCATTCCAGCAACACTGGATGCTGCTGTTGGCAGAAGAAATGCCGCAACTTAAATATTGCAAACCAATCAAACGCAATGCCGCTATTACACTGGTGGAGGTTGTCATCTACCTTCTGCATCTAAACAATATTGCCAAAAGCAAACAGAGGAAAAAAGAAGCCGCAACATTGGCCAGCAGGTGCATGTGCGTGAGGATGCGCTGCGCTGACATCATGGCTACCCAAGTCCCACCTCTTCCACCGCGACCATTGGCTAGCTTCCTAGTCACCTAGTCAGCAAATCCCCCAATGGAGAAGAGGATAAGATAAGCTGACGCGCTTCATCCGTGGTGTTAGAATATAAACCTTACTTCCGTTTTCTTCTATATTTCTAATGTGTATATAATTTTCCTTTCCATCAAGCGTGAAACATGTTGCCATGAGCAATGAAATAGCAAATAGTGCCAAGAGTGTCGTTTGGCCCGTCTCATATCCACGACAAAACGGCGCTCACATCCTGAAATAACCTCGCAAGGTGTCGGACTGTTGACTGCATCCTCAGTCCACAATCTTATAATAAACATCACAATCATCGATGGACTTCCGTCAATAGGCTACCAGAAGTATAGAGAAGAACGCATAAATTCCAAAACATCCTAAGTTACAACTATGAGTCCCGCCATTAAAACAGAGTGACTAGGATACCCTTGACAGTGGGCCTTATACTAGAGATAAACTAAACATAATAACCGCCAAGATACGTTTAATCGGCAATCGTAATTCGGTGGCCATTCAGTAATTATCTCAATCAGACGTGGCGGCAAAAACATAGGAGCCTTGCATTGTCACGTCATGATTTACATAGCTCACAAGAACAGCGCATCCTGCATCCGTGCATTCATTCAAGATGGTAAAGGCGGCGTGTTATGTAATGCATTAAACGTCAACCACAAACACATGACACAGTTTTCTCAAGGCGCGTAAACACATCTAAATGCGCACTCCATTATATTGGAAAGCAAGTGCTAAAGGAAGCGGCTCATTCTCCCTTACCTTGGAGAGCGCAGTCTTTCATTCTCTCGAGAGCGCTGTTTTCAGCTGTGGTGCTGGTAGGCTACAGTAGGAGGAAGCCCAGCTGATCACAGAATATGCTGACCTTTGATGTGTCATTCACTGCCGGCCACAGTTCACACCGGCGCCTGCTCAATTGAATACCTCGTCCATACGCATGACAGGATTGGTAGGTGACATACGTATGAACACGTAAGCAACTGCAGCTATATGGGGTGCATCAACATTTGAGCATCTCCCTAAAGGTTTTCTCTATTGCAAGGCTTGGGGAAGCCTATGCTGATCTCTGCTTCATCTGTGTCGATTGAACAACCTGGCGAAAGCCTGTCCACGTTACTTGTAACTCATACCTTGGAAGAGGGTCGTGACTTGTATGACATGAGACGCAGTCAATATATTAGAAAAAAGGCTGGTACTTACAAGTCGATTTTCATTCACAATACGATATTGTGCCTAGGCAACAGGATTCAGATGGAATTATGTCCTCTAGGGTTATTACAGCTAAAATGCAAGTGTCTTGGCTCCTTGGTAATAAATAGAGGGATATGGATAATATGCTGAACATAGGAGATGGCATATAAGACTTTTATATTTGATCCTATGAGATTTAAACATTATTATATAATCTAAGATCTAGAGTGTTTGTACCTCATAGGTAATGTCATGGGTAATTTGTGACAGCCAAAATAACCAAAAAATACTTAGTGTTTGAAATATTTATTTGTAACTCACAACTATAGTCATTTGTAATGAATGAAAATTGAAAATAATTTGCTAAAATAATATGAATAAACACGATCAATATAATAAAAAGAACCAGCCGGCAATTAGGTGAGTTTTCCTTTTCCCCGGAGTATGTACTGATGTCCTGTTCTACGTTTGGAAGACTTGCAGGTCTCTGTGATGGTGACCAGGCCGTCAGTGTCCACGCTTTCCTCCAAGCAGGGGCGGGACAGCGCCTCCCACAGGCGCCGCTTGATAGTGCGGCCCCGTCCGATGGGGTTAGGGCGGCGGCGGGCCGTTCTCTTCCTTCTCTTGCAGCGTCTGGCGCTCATCACAGACCGGAAGATGGCCCTGTACTCCTCCACACTGTGGCCATGGATGAGAAGAGGTGCTGCACTCTGGCCTGGGGCTGTTGATTTGATGGAGGAGCTCTGCTCTGTGGATGGGGTGGCCATAGGTGGTGATGATGGGTCCCTGAGCTGCAGTGAAATGGAATAGAGATGCACAGTGGTGATTAAACGCTATCATTTTACTATCCATAAAGGAGATTGTAGTTCAGCTTCCTAATAAGCACAGATGTATAAAGTAGAAGTGCTGTTACAGATGTAATTACGACACGAGTAGTATGATATGACATGGTTGCAACAGGGGGTGGAGTGAGTGGAGGGCATTTGGCCCCTGGGGTTTAGGGCCCTTCAGTATTGGTGGTCGAGCTCGAGACCCTATTGTGACCTTAGCAGTCCATAGTTGTTTTGGGCCAGTGTCTTGCCCTGGGGCCCTGTGTGCTATTTTTCCACCAATGGGTTACAACCCGGTAATATCATCCATAACAGTACTTCTAATGGCTGCTTATAAGGTTGGTCATAGGCAGGGCTCTAAATTAATAGCCTCGCGAGCCATCCTACGTATTTCCGCCAAAGGATTGGCTCCACTACGGTAGTCTGGCCGTGCTTCTCTGTGGAGTGCCTGGAGCAGTAGGATTTTGATCGCCCCCCCCAGAAAACAGCCAATAAGCGAATAAGCACCCCACATGGGGGCGAAAGGGGGAGGACGCTCGTGAGAATGACGTACACATCTGCGCCAGAGCCATTGGTCTGCGCTATGTTGTTGTTGAGTAACTGCCGTCGATTGGGTGAGAGGTGTCCAATAATTTCAAACCATAACTGAGTGCAAACTTCCTGATTCCTGCAATCACTTCAGAGCAAACAAATGCCAGACCATAAATACGAAATGAAATGGTAGTATTATGGGATGGTCAGGACCAGGCTACTACAGTCCCAGGAAAAAGTTTGTACACCCTTTGAAATGTCTTACCTTTCTGTCAAAATTGGTCATAAAACATGGTCTGATCTTCCCGGAAATCACAAGAAGGAACAACCAGAGTCTGCTTTAACTAATTCAACCCAAACATTTACAAATGTTCATATTTTCATTGGCCATAAGATGTAAACATTCACAGGACAGCAAGGCATAAGTAAGTACACCCTTGCATTCAATAGGTTTTAACCCTAAATTAGTCGCAATAACCTCAACCAGATGTTTCCTGTAGTTGCAGATCAGATTAACAAAACAATCTGGATGTATCTGGTCTCCCTCTTCTTTAGAAAACTGCCTCTCGTCAGCAAGGTTTGTGGGATGTCTGGAGTGCATAGCTTTCTTGACTTCAGGCCATATAATCTCTATTGTTTTTTGTCAGGGCTTTGACTGGGCTATTCCAGAATGTGTATTTCATTATTATGAAGCCATTCTAAAGTCGATTTGCTTCTAAAGTTTGGGTTGTTGTCACATTTCAGCACCCATCCTCTTGTGTGCTTCAACTGTGTGCCACACTACCTCACTGTTTTTCTGTAAAATATCTCGATAAACTTCTGAGTTCATTGTTCCACTGATAATAGCAAACTGAAAAGGGCCTGAGGCAGCAAGGTAGCCGCATATAATGATGCTCCCGCCACCATACTCAAAGGTGGAGATGATGTTTTGGTGAAGGTGTGGTTCTCCAGTTCTCCTCCAAACATGACATTGTGTGTTCCCCTGAACAATTCAACTTTGGTTTCAACGTTGGTCTACAGAATATTTTGCAGTAATTCTATGAAGCATATAAATGCTTTTTCGCAAACCTCAAAGGTGCAGCAATATTTTTTTGGACAGAAACCCCATTAATTTTAGATTGGCAGAATGAATCCCATTTTTAGCTATTCTTGGTTACATCTCCTCTTCTGAGTATGGTGGCGGGAGCATCATTATATGCAGCTACCTTGCTGCCCCAGGCCCTTGACAGTTTGCTATTATCAGTGGAACAATGAACTCAACTTTATTGTGATATTTTACAGAAAAAAACGTGAGGAAGTCTGTCACACAGTTGAAGCACACAAGAGTATGGGTCCTGAAATGTGACAACAACCCATACTTTAGAAGCAAATCGACTTTAGAATGGCTTCATAATAATGAAATACACATTCTGAAATAGCCCAGTCGAAGCCCTGACAAAAAACAATTGAGATTATATGGCATGAAGTCAAGAAAGCTATGCACTTCAGACATCCCACAAACCTTGCTGACGAGAGGCAGTTCTCTAAAGAAGAGGGAGACAAGATACAAACAGATTGTTTTGTTAATCTGATCTGCAACTACAGGACAAGTCTGGTTGATGATATTGCAACTAACTGAGGGTTAAAACCTACTTAATGCAAGGGTGTACTTACTTATGCCCTGCTCTCCTGTGAATGTTATGGCCTTATGACCAATAAAAATATGATAACATGTAAATGTTTGGGTGGAATTAATTAAAGCAGGCTCTGATTGTTCCTTCTTGAGATTTCCGGGAAGATCAGACCATGTTTTATGATCAATTTTGACAGAAATGTAAGAAATTTCAAAGGGTGTACAAACTTTTTCCTGGGACTGTAAATTAACACCTGCCAACCAGCCAAATGCTGGTGAAAATTCAGTTTGGCTGGTAGAAAAGACAAACTTATTAGTCACTTTGACCCATAAGGTAGTATGTGTTTGGCTAGTAGGATTAACATCTTCTAATTTAGCCATTTTGGCTGGTGATTTAAAAAGTTAATTTAGAGCCCTGGTCATAGGACACCATACCTCAAAAACGGCGGAAGAGTCCTCAAGGTGGTGTGAGAACATTGTGTCATCTGCGCCACTCGCTGATGTGACCTGAGGATCAGACTCCAGAGCTTGCTTTCTCCCAGAGACATCTTCCCCGGTGGAGCTGCTGTGGCGCTTCTTCTGAGCTTGCCTTCTCCGACTTGCTCTCAATTCCTTGACCAGGCGAAGTTGTTGGTCCAGGTTTATAACACACCCAGCTTCTGGGACGAGGAGGGGGACATACTTGGCCATTCGCAGCAGCATGGCTGCGATATCCAGTCTCGCCTTCAAATGCCCTTTTGAGGGTCGCTGTTGGTACACATATGGGTAACATCACTGACATTAATGAAGATAACCAGTGGCGTGCACAGACATTTTGGGAGGTAGATGCTGAAGGGCGGTGTTAGGGGGCATGTTAAAATTCCGATTGCCTTACTAGGCTTATATTATAGAGGCTATATATTATATCTAGGCATTATTGTAACATGCATTTGATCGCAAGGCATTTATAGATTATCATGTCCACATGGACCACGGTGCATTGTGACAAAAAAAAAAAAAATTCAAAAAGGGTATTTTTTTGGTCAAGTAGGATAAAGGGGCTTTAGCACCCCTATCTGTGCATGCCTATGAAGGTAACAAAGCAGGGAGTGATACCTCATAAGAGATGAAAAGCAAGTTTCCTACCTTTGGCGTGTTGAACAACTCTAGCTGCTGAGACACTGGCATCTTGAGGTGTGGTGGTGGATGGGCTGTCAGATGCCTTAACCTGTTCTGTGCTCGGAAGAGGGAGAATACCCTGGAGGTGGTGCTATGGGTAGGGGTAGCTTTCCTGGAGAGCATTCCCCGCTGTTAAGGAAAATAATTAAACTAATTAACTAATTAATGAGACCACGACAAGTTGATCAGAGTTTACAATTCACCGTAAACCCCAACATGTTCTACGAACTCAAAGCTTTTGTGGAAACTTATTCCCGTTAAAGTTTTAGTTTTGTGACCAAATGTTTTACGTAAATACTACATACATTCATGCATATGAAGGACACAAAATCTTTAAGAAGATGATCAAAAACAGACTCTCTGATGTGAGTTGGAGTCAGAGAAAAATAAATATCAAAGAAAAATATTTAATTGAAGCAGAGTTAAAAATGTTATTTTACTTTACCTTTACCATATTGGTAAATTCCTGATTTGATCTTTCAGGACATAGTGGAGACTGCAATATTTGGTGCAGCTAAAGATTGTCCAGGATCTACTTATCACCGTCTCTGGTCCAGCATCCAGAGTCATAAAGTGAGCAAATGATGTCATAAATAATCCATGTCTTCTGTTTGGCTACTATTGGAGTAATGCCATTTTAGTAAATTATGTCATAAAGAATCCTTGACTTTGGTTCTGCTTGTTGTTTCAGTAATGTTGGCCTATTTTGATGATTCTGTGGGTTTTAAATGAACAAAATTGTGTCACTAAACTGTAGTAGTAACATGTCCAGTGGCCAAATTAGTTTTGCCTGGCAATTAGTTTGTCTAGCCCTGGGCCTTGCAATACCACCACAACAGGCACCAGCCCAGGCCGTCCAATGAGGCACACTTTTTTCATTTTCTCTATGAATGTCATTATGATACGTATGTGTGCACAAATTAATGTATTATCCTTTTTACCCAAGTGTGTATTATTTTCAGAAATGCTTTTCATGGCGTCAAAGCATAGCAGTACACTGTATGTCGGATTGTTACGGAATGCTGAGGTAGAGAAGTTACGCAGTTTAGGGTACCTTACCAATAACACAAACGAATAAAAATCAAGTCAATCAATCAATCAATCAATCAATCAAAATGTATAGCACAATATCACAACTATACAGTTGACTCAAAGTGCTTTCAAATACGCATACACATCATCCTCACATTCACACACCGGCTCTGAAGACTGCAAAAAGGCGTCAATTGTCCTGGGTTCACGTGAGAAAGTGCACATGCTCTGCTTTCCTGTTTCTTTCAGAAAGGCTTCTTTTTTTGTCACACTGCAAAACTTAGTAAAATAAATTTCTTAGTAAACAAATCACTACCAAACTACATATTTGTAAATAATAAAAATGTATTTTCTTTGAGACTAGCCAATTTCATACAATGACCCACAAGGGCCTATTCCAAAAGCGTGGAAGAGGTAAACCTGCTAATAGCTTATGATACAGGTGTCCTTTATTTAAAGGTGCACTGTGTAAGATGGTGGCCAGAGTAGGTATAGAAACTATGCTGTTGTAGAGAGTTACCTGTGCACAATCCCTGGTGCTGAACAAGAAAATTATGTATTATTTGAAAAAAGGTTCGCACACTTCTTTGGATTTTTCTTCTTGAAGTTATTTTTTCTTCTTTTTATTTATTCATTCATTGGCAATGACGTTTCGACCTCTCGGTCTTCCTCAGATTCGGAAGCAGAAAAATAGTATAGCACAAAAAAATGTTGTGCTATACATTTTGAAGTGTGCAAACCTTTTTTCAAATAATAGAAACTATGCTGCTCTTTAAAACGGTGTTATATATATAGTAATTGCCAGTACTATTTGATATTTTCATGAATATTCACAACATAATAAACTATCATTTACTAGTATGAGCAAAGTATAACAAAGACAGGTGATGTTGAGTATTCATGATGAAGGTAACGTTTGTGAATGGATAGCATGAAGTCTGAAAAGAAAACTGCATAAAATATTACACAGTGTACCTATAAGAAATTGAGGGATGCAAGCTCTTCAATTGAATGGTCACCACTTTAAGGTGAACTTCACCTGGTATACAACTGAGCCAGGTTCTTGAAATACCCCCCCCCAACTTTGTGTAACTTCAGCGCATAACACACAGTGTAATGAGTGAATGAATGATGGAATTTTGGATTTGGTCACAGCTAACACAGCTAAGATTTACAGCTAATAACAGCATTTGAAGCGTAGTTAATACAAGTTTCTATATGCATGATAGCATTTGGTATCTAACATCTGCCTGTCTTAACATGTTTCCTAACTAGTTTATTTCCCTATAGTCATTTTATGACAAGATGTCATGCCTCTGGCCGGTGTTTTCCAGTCCCCTTCAACTTCAGATTTTCCTGACAGCATACAACAGGACACATACAGTAATTAGCACAACATGGTTAAGCCATCTTTTCAATGAAAACGAAGCCCATTGATACACAGTCAAGACATTTGTCAGTCTTCACAAATCCAATTTATACATTTATTAGAGTTTGTATAATGTTCTTGTCGACATACAGTATATGTCATCTTCATTTACTGGAATGTTCTTTGAAAAGGCTGATACAAAATTGTGTGGCAAACAACGAAAATATCAAGAACAAATCGAGTGTAGATGGTCCACACAGCTAGACATACTGTCGAGGCCTTGGTGGAATGTATAAAAATAAAAATAAAGACAAACAAAAGAAAACAAAAAAAAACATAACCTCTGATTCGGGATTCCAGAAATCATTAGTGACAGTTTGAACTCTGTAAAAAAGTTATAGCATCAACATATTTCTGTAACTACTTTCAGTCATATGTGACTCTTATGAATCTGAAACCTTTTGGAACACAAGAATATCTAATCAGAGGACAAAAATGACCTAATACAGTGTGACTACATAACACACAAAAAAAAATAATTGGCTTTACCACGGATATGCATCCAAGCTGAAATTGACTATCCCTAGTTAAATGTGAAATGGTTGATATTGCACATCTCTCTTGTCTACCACAGAGGAGTGAAATGGTACGCCTTTTCCCTGGTCTAACACCTCATACAGATCATTGGTCCTAGCAACAAAACAATTACATATAGTATGTTCTTTGTGCAGACTACGTCATTTTGTGCACTTTCATCAGGCAAAAAGAGCTGCACACGAGAAACAAAAAACATTAATGTGGAACAAATCTTTTACAATACCATTCATGTGTCTTACTGGTATAAAAATAACTTGCCTTTTGTGCTCATTTTAGAAAGAAATAAGGTGTAGAGGAAAAAATAGATAAATGACAACATACAGTCAAGTGTATTGTGTAGATAAGAAGAAATTGAGAAATCATGACCATACCTTTACAAATCTGCAAAACGAAACATCACAAGTCACAACAATGCTGCATCACAACAAAAGAATCAGTGACCTTTTTATTCTACCTGGATCAACATGCCTTATTTACAGACAATAAATCCTGATGAAAGCACTTCATGAACTCAAACAACTATTCGGAGGTAAAACAACCTGCCATGTATTTCAGGCCTGCTTAGCCATATGTGGATACATTTACAAACCTTTTTTTGCATTTACATGTTAAGTAAGTTTTATACCACGGAAGTCTGGAATCTCCCATTGTGACGCACTAAATTGGGTGTTGATTAACTGTCTATATATGAACACCTGAAGTAGTCCCACTATTAGGTCACTTTTCTGACCGCATAACTCCAGTGTATAAATGCGCCAAGGCACGCACGTTCATAAATTACACACAAAAAAGTTGCAAGCATTACGCGCTGAATTGACACATGTCGCATCGCGCGTCTGGAAACACCAGCAATGTATAGTGAATCTGGTGTAAATCTTAGTAGGCCTAATCAAATGACAAAAATGTTTATTTCTCCCAACTGACCATCACTCTGTCAACTTTGTGATAGAGAGAGAGAGGAGAGAGAGAGGGAGAGAGAGGGAGAGAGGGAGAGATTCCCTGCGCAAAGTTAGGGACGCCCGTTTCACGTGGGCGTTTCTTCCCCACTAGAGGAGATGTTTCCTGTGGTTGTAGCGTTTATCAGTTGAGAGAGTAGCGTAACTTGTGAAAAGTAGCCTACGGGATATTTTCGGATCAATAACTATGGGAACGCAGTGGAAAATAAATCAAAGGGAGTTCCTATGGGAGGAGAGCAGATTGACGAGGTGCCTGTTTTGATGAAGTTAATGGCGAGGCGAGGCATTTAGAATGTCGCCAAGATGCGCAGGGTTTTTTTTTATCCATTGAGATCTGTACATTTGTAGGAATCATGCCAACTGTAGCATAATCTAGTGGGCAAGTCAGACGCGCCCACATATCGGATGGGTAGAACATTGAGGCGACTGACTTGACAACCAAATGCGATAGAATTAACGACTGGCTCTTGACTTGACAACCGAATGCGATAGAACTATCAACGGTGTCTTGGCCATAGCAACCTTCAATTTAGAATTAGCAACGGCAGTTCGCCAGAAAGTTATGAAAAGAACCTTCTTGTGGCGGAAGGAAGTAGTTCTACAGAAAACCTTTGTTTTAGCAATTAAAGCATCGAAATAATGCCTCAAATAAATTACAGACAGTGTGGCAACCGTGGTATAAGCGGGATAATTGACTTCACGGTGTGCGTATAACAGGAAAAATAATGCACACCGAGGTGTAACGGCCACTCCGCTTCGCGTCGTGGCCGCATCACCACCTGGTGTGCATTATTTTTCCTGTTATACGCACACCGTGTCGTCAATTATCCCTTACTTAACAACCTCAAATGGATATTTTGAAAAAAGACCCCAAAAGTGTAGATTTTCCAAAATATTGAGAGTTTTCTTCATCCTAATGTTTTCTAAACAAAATTTTAAAAATGAATGAAAAAAGGAGCATTCATAAAAATATCCATTATGCAAACAGGGCCTTTGTACTGCCTGCGTACTTAACTCAGGTGACTTCATGAAAGAGCTGATCTACATATTAGATCATATGTGTGCTCTTTGGGAAAAAAGCTGCTTCAGGAAAGGGTTTAATCAAACACTCAGCGAGGTTTTGAGTTTCTGAGGCTGACATCTCCAACATGTACAAAATGGTTTAGAATCCTGGCATTCTGACACTGCTGTTGACCTGAGGACCGGGATATGCTTGCTGTGTCACTTAACTTACATGCACACTCGTGTGCCAATGAATGCACATACGTTTTGAAGACCTACAGTATCAAAGTTCTATGCATCGTGGTACTGGAGATATCATATAGGGGGGCAGATTGCCAACGGGGCTCTAATTAACCACCATTGTAAATTTCCCACCATTTTTCGACTCTACTACAACCTCAATATAGCACCATGCGCACATGTCCGTATACCTTGTGTCAGGTATGCCAACACACACAGACAGTTGACATAAAATACACATGGTAACGCATTTGTGCATGAAATGTGCATGCACATATGTATCGTGCAGCAAGCATATCCCGGGCCTAACACCTACATGTAAGTGTAGCAGTGGAGCCCTACTCACTAGCCCTCCTCTGGCATGTCACCTTGCTCTGTCCATCAGTGCGCTGGGCTGGACTGTGCACTGGGGGTGGGTACTGGGATCTTGGAGCCGAGCAGGGAGCTGATGTGAGGCCAGATCTGGTCTGTGTCTGTGTCGGAGAATGTATGCAGGACGCCTTTAGACCTACGAAACACAAACACACACACGCAAGCACGCACGCATGCGCGTGCGCACACACACACACACACAGGGATTATCGACAGTGTAAGTCATTTCACTGTGTAAAAATACGAAAAATCACAGTGTGAATTAGCCTGGATCCACCCATCCTTCCCATGTTACTGCACAAAGTCTTGTGACCAAGTCGGTCTGGCCAAGCTGGATGTCTCTTTCATTTCACAAGAGGTCACAAGATGAGTGATCTGATTGAGTTTAGCTTTGATCAGTGCCCTCTGAGAACTTTGAAATCAGTACAGCTTGGCCAGACTACAGTAGAAGATAGATGGACTTCAGACATTTTCATACACAATATGTTTTAGTCTTTTCAACATGGCTACCTGAAGCACAACTGCAAGCCCATAAGTAATAAGATAGTGGTGTGCACAGCCACAACACAGGAGCAAGACAAAGAGAATCATACAAAACTATAAAATAAAATACAACGTCTGCACACTCACTCGAGTTTAGCTTTGTTTTTTATCCAAAACTGAACATTTTTGAGCTTTTGCTATTCCTCAGATTCAAGGCTTAAACTCAAAAGGTGAAGTTAGAAAAGACATGTATTGTAGGGGGGTGCTGTGGTGCAGCGCGCTAAGCACCCCCACATATGGGCTTGCATGCCCAGGGGCACCCAGGTTCAAGTCCGGCCAGGGTCATTTCCCAACCCTACCTCACATCTCTCTCCACACTCACTTCCTGTCACGCTTCACTGTCCTATCTGAAATAAAAGCAAAAAAAAAGAAAGAAAAGACATGTACTGGCCCAGCCGTGGCTCTAATGGCTGGGCACTGGGCTGCTACACGGACGACGCGGGTTCGATTCCCGGCTCGGGTCATTTCCCGATCCTCCCCCATCTCTCTCTCTCTCTCTCTCTCTCTCTCTCTCTCTCTCTCTCCAAAAATATTTGGTAACACTTTACTTGATGCCGGTGTCATAAGCATGTCATTACAGTGTCATAGTGTCATGGCACAGTTATGCATGTGTCATAAACATTATGTCCATGTCATAAACAATGTATGACTGTTGGCCTTAAGTGACATTCGGTTAAGGCAGAGACAACCTCTGCCATAACCGAACGTCACTTAAGGCCAACAGCCATGACACTATTATGACACTGTAATGACATGCTTATGACATCAGCGTCAAGTAACACATTTTTTTAAAAAGACATGTAATGTTTCACCCACTTGTAAAGGTCTATCACTGGCTTGGCTACGTCCTTGTAGTGCCGGAGTCTGGCCACCAGTGCTTCAGGCTTGTCGTCTTCATGCTGAACTAAAGGCTCGCCCGTAATGTCGTCCACACCCTGCACAGAGAGCTCCCAGAAGCAGGAGGCATGTCAAAATAATCATGGATGCACAAAAAACATTATATACTCTTAATCAACTAATTATGAACAAGTCCTCTTACTTCTCCAGCACTTTGGACAGCTACCTCGGCTGTATTTTAAAGTGCTTTATAAATAAAATTGACTGAATTGACTGACTGAACAAAACATTAACATTTTTTTGTAAATGTTAACATTTCTTCTCATTTCACGTCTTTTTATAAAACATTTAGAATTCTTTTGTAAAAGAATAAGAAATTATACTTAAATATTTTCTATTTATAAACTGCACGCAAGCTACATCATGCTATGTTAAAGCCTCATCTCACCTTCACGTGAGGAGGGTTGAATATCATGTTGTAAACTCGGCCGCTGGCTGGGTGTATCCAGCGATGCCTCAGCCTGTCCTTCAGAGTCTCAAAGGGCACATTGAGACTGATGACCACGTCCAGGTCACAGGCGCTGTTCAAGGCCTGGGCCTGGGCCAATGTCCTTGGGAAGCCTGCCACGGTATAAATAAATATTATGGTGTTTGATGCAGAGTATCCATATCCAAACATAATGTTTGTTGTTACACCAGTGGAACACTGTAGAAGTCATTGAAAATACTTAACTACCATAGTACATGTATTACACTACTATGACAATGCACAGAACCTTTAGCAATACATCAGGACTTGGTCATTGCCATCTTGGTAACAGTGAATGTAAAACAGGGGTCATACCTTAAGTGTTTAAGCTGTAATTTTAGGCTATTGGGGAAGGAGTAGTTTGGAAAAAATAAGGATAAATTAACAAGTCAATAATATTTACACCTCACTGCACAAGATTTTCATATAGGCCTATATTTTATATTTTATGTATATATATATATGTTTTCTATTTCACCATGGTTGTAAGTGAGAAGCATAGACATAAATAAAGATTTGTGCAAAGTCTTCATTATAAGCTTACTGTCACCAAGATTTTAATGAACCAAACTGTTACGTGTTGCTTGTGTTACGTATGTTACGTGTGTTACGTATGTTACACATGTTACGCATGTTACGTATGACAGGGCCCATCTGCACTAAGAGGCTACCTGTTACCTATAAAGGACCTTTCATCGAGAGAATAGTCGTCTATAAATAGATGACTTGTGAGAGGGTGGCTCGGCTGCATTCGCTGTGTACCTTTTCAGAAGCAGTTAGGTGTTAATGTTTGCTTTTCAAACCCAGGACCTATCTAGCACTGTCTCAACATGCTTTATAGGTCAGCGGCCAGCTCAGTCTCAGCATAGTAACAACTTGGTGGCAAAGTTTCCTTCTACAGAAAAAAGGGAAAAACTTGACACTGACTTTGTACAATCGCCAACATGTTTCCCTTTCTTCTTGACCTGATTACTGATACTACTGGATGAAGGGTGTTGAGCACAAGGAATGCAGGTGGACATCTACACGGTAAAAATGCAGTGTTAAAAACTTCATTTCAGAGAAGATTTGGTCCCACTGAAAAATAATACCTCTTCGGCAGTCTATCATTTTCAGAGTCAATTGTACTTAAAATTGTGTACACATTGCGGGCTGTAGTAAATGCTCTATATTTAAGTTTACTCTGAAATATCAACACCTCATGTTTTTTTTTTCTTTATTGTGTAGGGTTCTTAGAGTAAAGCAAAAAGGATCCCCTTGTCAATTCATCTCTTCAACAGAGCTAATCACATGGGCACAAGCAGAACTTTGGGGAATACATGAGTTTTACTTCCTCAATTAAATCTGTCCACCAAAGGCCTTCTGACATGTAAAAACTCTTACGATTGCAAGAGAACGAGTTAAAAAAAAAAACACTGGGGCCTCTTTCAGCGTCCCACTGACTTGGGAAGTGTGAGTCATGCAAGCTAGCCACGGGAGTTTAAACACACAAACAACTCTCTTACAAAATGGGGTTGGTAGGCCTACTGTGGTATGGTGGTGCTATGACCTACTAAATATTGACTTGGGAATTCTACTCTACGAACTCTTCTCTCGCAGGGCTGCATTAGGGTGTGGGTGGGGGAGTTTGGGTTTGGGAGGGTGTCCAAACATGTCTTGAAGACTGTTGTGCAGTTTTAAGGGTATGTTGTTTGTGCCAACAAGTTAATGTCACTGTTTGTTATGCTAGCTTGGGGCAGTGCATATTATGTATGTGTATTCACACGTGTACTGTGCGGCATGTTTGAGGAATACCACTGTCTGCATCAGACAGGAAATAGATCATCCTGTAATCTGTATGACTTTCCTCATATCTGTGAGTGAAGCTCCATGTTGTCTGCATGGGCTAAACAGGGTTACAAACATATGTGCATGTAGGTCCACAACACTGTCCTTCATGCTGAACTTTATCAAACGTTATCACCAAACCAATGTCAAACGTGGGATGGTCTACATACAATGAACACTGTCCTTTGTGTCTATGCATGGGACTATGAGAGGCCGTTTCTTTTTCATGACTGACTCCTTTGCACATCCACTACATGTGAACAATGGACAGTTTGTGATGTTCTTCTCCCTGCACACTTCACCTGCCAGGTGCGTTGGAGATGACCCAGTAGAGTAGTAACTGATTAGACAAAAATGCTGCTAATAAAGCTGCTGCAAAATTCGATTAGATTAGATTCAACTTTGTCACTCACAAGTATAAATCCAGGGCAAAATGGTCAGTAGGCAGGAGCGTTTTTAGTCCTTTCTCTGAAGAAACTGACAATGAACTTGAGTTTGCCTTTGAGGTGGACCAGGAGGTGGACCTTCCTGCTGGCGCTGCAACATTATCTGGAGAAGTCTGCTACACATCTGGCATGGATGCAAATAACAAACCAGGCTGTTCCATGCAACTGTAGAAACCCAGGAGGTATAAAATCATCTAAATAACTCAGGAAGGGCTGCTTTCCAGGCCTGCGTTAGCATGGAGGCTGCACTGATTTAGTCCGTTTACAAGGCAGTGGTTTGGGCACTGCTTTTAGGGAAGTCTGTTCCTGTGCTCTGAGGCCCCGTGCCACTACAAAATATGCTGCGCACTCTGGCTTATGATGTCAAGTTTGACGAGATGGCTGTACACACAAATGCAATGTATACAGTGCTGTATGCCTTCTGTTGCCCAGTCTTGCACTTTAAATGTCTGTATCTGTATTGTATAGGTACATAGGTACTCTAGATGTACTGTGTGTACTGTCGATGTCTATACTGTCTATGTCTATACCTAAAGTATGTCTATGTCTGCATGGGAAAGTAAGAAACGTAATTTCAATACTTTGTATGACCAGTGAATGTAAAGAAATTGAGAATAAAGCCGACTTGACTTGACTAACTGCGCAGGCCCATGTCATGACCTATTACAAATGGCACATCAGACTCATACAACTAAAAAACGGAGACATAGAGCGGGCTGTCTAGTACACTATGAGGCAAAAAAATCTCTCATATTTCATACATACCACCATTGATCATTGAATCAAACGGTTGTTGTTACCAGAAATTGAATGTCGATGACCAAATCCCAATGTATTCCTAAATACTTTGTTTAATGTCACACTGTAGTAGTGTAATACTATGGTAGTACAGCTTTTTTTCAATGAATAGTAAAGCAATCCACTGGAGGAACAGTGCATATATTCCAGGCTACAGTCAGTGTTTACTAAAACTCAGTGTTTACATAAACTTCACAGAAATTCCAAACAAGAGAGCAAGATGCGGGGAGAGGGGAGCTCATCTACTGTATTTGGTGCCAGCACAATACTGTAATCACTGTGCCGGCAACATCCAAGTGCACTGATCTGAAGTCACTTCTTTTTTTATATTTATTTATTTTTGAGATAGGATTTTGGAGGAGAGACAGGAAGTGAGTGAGGAGGGGAGGAGGATCGGCAAAGGACCCAGGCCGGATTCGAACCTGGGTCGCCGGCACAGCCACGTTAAGAGTTAGAGCCACGGCTGGGTTATCTGAAGTAACTGCTGCTGTGAGGAACTTACACATATATTTCTAGCTGCTGCAAATACATGCAATTCTCCAGTGTAATTTCAACACCCAAGGGAGTCGATTATAACACACTTAAGGTTAGTTGCATTCACACTATGAAATTCACTGTGTAGCGTGCATCAGAAGCGAAAGCCACTGCTCCTTTCCCAGGCTGACACACATGTTGATAATCCCTCTGAGTCACTCTTTAAAAATGATATCCATAACTGGCAGCATGCCCAGTTATGTTGTCTCTGTAGTGGCAAGCTGCCTCACCTACGCGCAGCAGCAGCATCAGCATCAGCAGTTTAGTTTAGCTTATTTAGTTTAGTTCAACAGGGACCATGCACAATGGTCATTGTTTATACAAGTAAAAATATGGTTAGTGGCAGATTATAGCTAATAGCTAATTTCCATCTGTAGCAGCAGCATTTCTGTTGCCCGGACATGTGGTCATCCAATGGTCACAGGTCAACTTCAACACTGTTTACTAGGCAAAGGGCAGTTTCTATGCTGCCCAACCTCCACCTCCAACCTCCAACTTCCATGGATGCTGCATGAATGCTGCTTCTGTGTGCGTGTGTGTGTGTGTGTGTGTGTGTGTGTGTGTGTGTGTGTGTGTGTGTGTGTGTGTGTGTGTGTGTGTGTGTGTGCGTGTGTGTGTGTGTGTGTGTGTGTGTGCATGTGTGCAGAGGTGGGGCGTGGCCACACATAGTGTGTAACTTGTGATCCCCTTTCTTTTGTTAATGGATACTTAAACCTGGTTTGCTTCTCGACTATGCACAGTGACGTTAGACACTCCTGGACACTTTTTGGACACTTAAGACACTTGTTCACTTTTGCCTGCTATGTGCTCTGTACAACTCAGGTACGGCACATGTAATGAATCACTCATACCTCTCATCACCAAACCACAGCTGTGTGTGTGTGTGTGTGTGTGTGTGTGTGTGTGTGTGTGTGTGTGTGTGTGTGTGTGTGTGTGTGATCTGCCTTTGGCTGAATGTATGTACTATATGGTTACTATATGTGCAATGATGTGTGTAATTGTGTATTCTGTATGTATGTACGCATGCTACTAGACACCTTAATTTCCCTTGGGATTAATAAATGATACTCTAGACTATTCTACTCTACACCCTCTCTGTAGTGTTCCTCTACTTGGGTGCATCCATCATGCGCTACAAACTGCTGCCATTTCCAGTCATCAATGTGTAATTACAGTTGAACAGCGGCCGGAGCTCTCACATCTGTTCCATCTGAAGTAACAGCTTCACTAAATAGCCCTGGTGCAGAATGAATAATGACACTGCTAAATCTAAAATCACTTGTGATATTGGTAACACTTTATTGTAGTGTTGGCACTAATACATAAAATGTCCCTGTATAAGTCCCTTGTTAGGCATGTACTAAGCTAAATCAAATATTTGTCAGGCATGTATTCGCAAATGTCTTGTACATGCACATTGAGGGATATATTACCAATTTAACCTTAGTAAGGACCTAGGCCTTAGCTTTTGCTTAGTGCATGCCTTACAAGTTACTTATGCAGGCATTAACATTTTATGTATTAGTGGTAATAGATGTAGTAACACTACAATAAAGTGTTACCGTGATATTCACTGCAAAGGCCTGGTCCTGGAGCGATGACACTAATCCAATGTATAGTGAGTTTTTTTCTTACTATTAGATATAGACACTGAACAACAGCTCAACAGCTAATTCAACTCCACGTTTTGACTGACCTCCTTGACACAATTATGCAAGTGTAATGGATGCAAACTAGCAGAGTTCGGTGAAGAACGTTACTAAACCTCCCTCCCAAAGCCTCATACAGTATCGGTTGTACAGAGCTATCGGTTTGGACCTTTAGCTCAGCGGCTCAGTGCCTCTCATGCCCAAACTGGGGCAATGACTGGTAGGTCTCGGGTTCAAGTCCTGAATGGCAAACTAGCGCAAATCACCTCAGTTACACATGGCAATTCACATACCATCCAGGAGCCAGCTGCTTCGAGCGATCTCCTCTAGTCTGGGTAGCAGTAGTCGCGTCATTACATGATCTGGTACCAGGAGGCCTTTCTCGATGTAGGTCTTGGCCAGCACACCAGCCTCTGGATCAACAAATGCCACAGACAAAACACTCTGTTAAAAGGTATATTAATATTAGGGGTGGGCATAGATTAATTTTTTTAATCTAGATTAATCTCAGTGCAATTATGAAATTAATCTAGATTAATCTAGATTAATCTATATCAAAATGGCTCATTCAGAATAGGCACGATAGAGAAATAATGCCGAAAAAACCTTGGGGTTTCTTAAGACAGATGGCGCATTAGACCAGAGCTCATCTTTTTTTCCAAAATGCATCTCATCTTCAAAAAATGGTCATGTTGATACTTGGAGATGAAAAAAAATCACAGCAATATGTGTAAAGTGTGTCCAATATGTTAGGAAGCATTTACAGTTATAAGATACTGAAATTTCAAAATGAACAGCGCTATAAGTTGTAGATGCAAATACAGATAAATCTATCAAACATTTAGGCTATTTAAACAAAATTACCTCAACAATTCAGCATTTCATTTCTAATGGGGAGAGAGAGAGAGAGAGAGAGAGAGAGAGAGAGAGAGAGAGAGAGAGAGAGAGAGAGAGAGAGAGAGAGAGAGAGAGAGAGAGAGAGAGAGAGAGAGAGAGAATCTGCCACTGACTGTTAAAAGGAGCAGCGGCTCCTTTAAGAGAGGGAGGAGCTCTGCGCGTAGTAGGCACAGCCAGGGCACAGCAGCCCTCAGCAGAGCCAGGCTACTGGATATTCCTATCTAGAACCTACAGCACTGGCACACTGCGATTTGACAGTTGTCTTCAGAGTTAGAATGCCAGATGAGTTACAACTCGACATGAATTCAGTTTGCAAAAAAAAAAAAAAGTCAAGCGCGACAACCGCGAGGTTTATTACCGTCGGACATGAGAATATCTCACTGAATCGCAAATGTGCGCGATTGCAACACAAACATTCAGCGAGAGTAGATATTGACAGTTTCAGTTTGACAATCTTCAAAATGCATAGGACTATCACACGGAATGTTTTGTAATTATAGCACAGGCAAGATTTCTGGAAGTTGCTGATGTATTCTATGCAATGTGTGAGGAAATGTAGGCTATGTCGGGCTGGTAGCTACTCACACACAATAATGTCTCATGCTTCACCTCAAACAATAACGTCTCTTTAGTCTACCACTTGTGAAAAAGCACTCAAACAACAACTAACACGGCAGAGGGATTAATGTTTTCAGCTGCAAACACTTCATATTTAGTAGTGCTGAAACAACAGGTGGAGAGAGGAGAAGCGACTGGAGCGCAGTCTAAAAGCGTCTGTCAATTAAACGCTGGTGACGTTCATACCCAAACTCCAAACCTATATTTTGAGAATAGATTAACGTGCGATATTTTCTTTATCGCGCGACAAGAGTCTCACATTATCGCAGCACGTTAACGCCGATAACGGCCCACCACTAATTAATATATAATGTCATAACATGAACACACAATACACAATTCACAGGTGAATGGTGTAGGTTATAGCACAATGACAAGACATTATTAGATTAGAGTTATTAATTTTGGACATCACTTAAGACGGCTTGGATGCTGGAAGAGGATTTGAAAGCAGGTGTCTAAGGGAAATACAAAGGCATGATTAAATATCCACTGCCCCACTGGTACATTTAGCAGCCAGTTAAAATAAAACGGTTAGACATTAACAAGGCAACAACATTGATTAATTCTGCTGTGGAGCGCACTCAAAGTAGTTGCAGTAGTTTTAGTAGTTCTGTTGAAATTCCAAAATGAAGATAGGCTATGTGAAATATAGGGTTCCTGTTACTGTTGCTCTATTCTCATTTTTTGGCTTTACCAAATTAATCACCATCCAGATGGGAAATGCTTGCACGCCTGCCGCGTGCAAAAAGAGCGTTGCGTGCCAGCGTGGAAGCAACTTCTCTTTCCCCTTTACCTTGCATGAACTTTCAGTCTGAAAAAAAATCCTTCTCCTTTCAGGATCCAATGTTGTTTTCCAGCGCAAAACTGCATTACGGTCTTACGCAGATCCTCCCGGAGAGAAGCACCGACAGAAAAGTTGCTAAAACTTCGACCGATAATTACTCACCAGTTCTAGCTGCAATGTTCTCTCGCAAAAAGTCACCACTGGACAGATGTTGCAGACCAAAGGTGTGCGCAATTCTCTCAGAGATGGTTCCTTTTCCTGAGCCTGGTGGACCCATGATAACGGCACGGAAAATTCTAGACATTTCCTCAGAGCACTTTGGCACTCTCGATCAAATAACGGTAGTTCTGAAAAAGAGAGCAATTAAAGCACGCGTCACCAGCGATTCAACAATCGTCAGTATACAATACATGACCCACCTCCATCGTCGATAGTACCAAAGTTGCAATAAATTGAGGCGCAACTTGCAGGGGGTTGCACTAAGACAACTTACCGGCGGGGATGGGATTCGAATGGAGAGGCGTTTAGCTTAGTCCAAACCCAACTCATACAATAAACTGTTAAAGAGGTATAGAGTCGAGTTCACTCACTTGCATAAAATATGCTTCTGTTGAGACTTTGCAAAGAGCGTGGTGAACACGAATTCGATTGCTTTTTGTCTTTATCAAGCTTGCAATTGTACGTGCTGGGCAATTTTCCCAGTAATAGCAGGAAAAAATGCACTCCACCCACACACTACTGTCGACAGAGTTTTCGCTCTAGGTGTGTGCGTGCCTTCTCTCAACAAATGAATGGAGGAGAATCTCTTACGCCCTATTCCATTGCGCCTCCCAGCAGCACATCCTCGAGATATGCGAAGGCAGCGCAGCTTGTAGCAACCCAATGTAAGTAGGCTGCCGGATGTGAGTGCCCGGATATCCGCCCGAGTATTTACGTCTATTTTACCTCAGCTTCTCGCGTTCGGTCGTGTATTTACGACAGTTTAACCTCAGCTACTTGATTTCGGTCCGATTTGAGTCTGACTGAAGATGGAAGGGACATAGGTGCCGTGCGTAAAGAGCCCACCGCACATCGCCGTTTCGGCGACACCAGAAAGTTCCTTGATCTCCCAATCAAAATAATAGGCCCTGTGACATCAAAATAATAATAAAAAAGTATACAATGAAATTATAACTTAAAACCGAATTGATTTGGGTGTGAAAATTAAACTGTCTCAACCGGGCACCCAAAGGGAATCCATCAAAAGATAACGGAGTTACTTTCTCGTCGGCATTATTTTGTGTTTATCCAGGAGGACTGAGCTGAAAACTGCAGCAGTCACCTTGCACAGTTCTAGCTGCTCTGAAGCACTTGCGTGTCTAAGCAAATCATCCCGCCCATTCGCAATGTTAAATAAAATGTTTTGCACAAGGCTATAGTCTAAAATAGACACTGGAATAGCCCGTTTCGGAAGGCATTAAAGTCACGAGTTTACCCAGTCTAAATGTAGCTAGCACCCGGGAAGTTTTACTCCTTACATTAGTGAAACATAATATCAGGATATCCAACAAGTTAAAAGAATATCTGGGCATAACATTTAAAATTGTCAGTGCAGAATTAAACTGGGCGCTGAATATAAATATTGGAGCCATTCTCCCTCCGTGTCTAGATACAGTCAGAGGCGCGCGCGCGCTCTTATTTCTGTATTATATGAAAATATCCTAAAACGGTCACAACATCAGAGGACCTTCGTGGTGGAGGATACTTGCGGCGGGGGCCGAGACCGAGTTGTTAAGGGACACTCTTAATATTATTGAAGGGACAGACCATGCTCGATACTTCACCCGGTCTAAATGTAGCCCTCGAAAAGTTATGCCGCATAGGCCTATTGTGCAGATTGATGCCAAGAACACGTGAAACTAGGCACATTGGAGACTAGAGCCTATAATTTAGACATAGCCTATTCATTTGATTGTGCTACGTAAACTTAAAAGTGTCAGTACAGAATCAAGCGGGACGCTGAAATATTGGAGCCAGTAACTTCGTGTCCGGTGGATATTGTGCAGACGTGTGCGCACGCACAACTAATTTCTCTCCCATATCTTTGCTAATCAAGCCTCCGATCTCCAAAAAGACACGGGCACTCAGGATAACCGTTTACACGAGCTGTTTAAATAATGTGATGCACGTTCTTCATGACATGGCATGGTTTGGCCACCCTAAATTCAACATGACTGCATTCGCACATATCATTTAAACATCCATGATGGAATTGTCACTCTTAATGTGCAAGTATTGGATATGAAAAAAAGATCCTAAAACGGTCACAACACCAGAGGACCCGTGGTGGTGTGGTGGATATTGAGGCCGAGTTGTTACGGTAGGCTACAATCATATGATAGAAGGGACAGTCAAGCGACACAGCGCGACTCACATAGGGTAGCTGTGGTACCGCAAAGCATTCCTGATGGTGGAAATGAATGCAAATGCATGCAAATACTCGGGCGGATATCCGTGCACTCACATCCGGCAGCCTACTTACATTGGGTTGCTACACAGCTCACTGAGGGAAACTAGACGCGCAAGGAAGTCAGGGAGTTGTAGTTTTCGTATGAGAATCGCAAAGAAAGCTGTTTACGCGTACTTTATAGGTTAACATCTGGACCACTAACTACACCAAATGCACTGTCAACACCAGGATTACGCATCTGCGATGGCATACCAATGACTGGAACAATAGAACTACATTTCACTGTAGTCTACTGTCTATTCAAGACCTTACATTGGCTATGAAGTAATGATAATTTTCAACGTTTGTTTTACGGAATTTGTATCCTTGTAGAGATGTTTGTATAGGCTATATTCGTTTTGGCACACACCTATTTTAAAGTGGTGCACTTTTGACGCATAGTAAAGCACATGCGCATTTTCGTGCGCTGAAATTGCGCCTTTTCAGTTAAGCAGCCATCGAGGCTTTTTCAGGTAGGCAACGTGACAGAACTGTGTTTTGATACTGCAATTTGTGTAGACGGAGAATGTGGTCACTAAACCTGTAACAGTATATTGCCACTGGGCTTAAGTACAACGTTTAAGGGTGTATAATTGTGGTTTTACAACTACTGTGCAACTCTGCCACACTCAAGTTACTTGTTGCAAGCTCAACGTCGTCACAGCTCGCACGGCGTCAGACCTTTAAACATGTGAAATGCCGTGCGCATCGCCACAGTGTGCCGTTTCCTCTGGAAAGCCCGAGGGGCATTTAAATACGTTCTGCATTTGAGGACAGAAAGATTGCAATAATTGGCATACGCTCTGGACCCCGGAAGCCTGTTATTATATTTTGTCACATGGCTTTGAGATTTCAATAACAACAAAAAATGGCGACAATCACGTTGTTCGATGTGGGCTTGCTGCGTCATAAAAAATATTCACGTAAACACCTGGGATACACAGAGAATTACATGTAAGTACGAGTTGCATGTGGCATGCACTAGTTTAGTCATTATGTAACCTATGTAGCAGTAATTATTTTTGTCTAGGTACGACGTGATATTTGTTTTTGATTTGAGAGGGGTGTGTGCGGGGTTGGGCGTTAGCATTCGCCCCAGCAATACGACTTGCATTTAAATCATTCCATAGCAGTAAATCGATGATTGTAACTGTGTGAGCTTTAGATCTTATTCGAGCAATATTATCAATAATTCTGAAGAGGAATTTGAGGGTTTGTAGACAGTAGCTCTGAACTTCTGTGTTATTAATGGCCACATGTCACCAACTAACGTGCATCTAAGCACGTTTCTTAAATGTAACGCATTGTGAGTATGTGTCTAGTTCACAATTCCTCTAACTTCTACGTGTGTTCCTTCAATGCAACTGTTGTGTCACCATCTCATAACTGAACAGCGTGTGCATGCAATTTGCCCGGATACAGGCAACGCGCATAATTTTTTCATCTGATCTCCTGAAAATTGCAAGGAGCGCTTGCCTGACAACTTATTTATTTTCCTGGTGTCGGTGGATCTGGTGCATGGCAAGGGTTATTTCAACTTTACGCACTATAATTGCTTGAAAAATTGTGACAGGCGTTCCCCCTATCCTGTCCAGCGTGTTAGCGTGGAGAGGGCTCTAATCGAGTTGTTTACAAGAAGCGACTCGCACGGAGGGCGGGGAGCCTTTGGGAGGAGTCCCAATGGTTGAGGTACGCGACTGGACTTCCAGAGAAACATCTAGCTTGGAGGGCGGAGTCATATTAAACCACAACAACTCTGACGTCAACGTGATGACAAGTAGCCAATGAATAATGAATCAGCGGGCGTAGGAAATGCAATAATTCCCCATAAAATAAATGTTGGCCTATACATTATTTAATATAGCCCAGTCTATGAATGTGCAGAAGTCTATTAGAAGAATGAAATTAAATAGTCATTTTGGTTATAGGCTGTCACAACAACAGTATTAGGCTACCCTGGCTATGATACAGCAATTGCATACCTATTACAAGGCATTTTACAAGTGTAGTTTTTTTTTACAACTAAGTCCCATTATCTGTCAGCAATTGTCAACAAAGTTTCTGTAAGTGTTTAAGCGCCTTAGTGGGGTGCCGTGTGTCCCACTCAAAGTCTGCTTAAAGAATGGTTACAGATCACCTCCTCAGCTGTCCACCTCTGCTTGATGTGACAGGCTGCCCTGGTTCAGTTATCAGAGTGCTGATGCTGTCCATCTTAAAGGTACAGTACTGTGATAACTGAAGGATGGCAGCCATCTTGACACCACTGATGCAACATGACCTGTGGCAGCACATCTGTTTCTTGTGAGGAAAAAAAGGCTGTTGTACTTTTTCCAATATTTTTTGTAAATGTTTTCTGAACATTTGAAATAAAACAAAATGTCAACCACAAGGAAACTCACTGTCTGCCTCATTGATTTGAATATGAACGACATCAGACTTGAAAGAGTTATTTCACTGATTCTGACGGCTGTTTTGAACATCAAACTGCATGAAATGTATGAGGTTATTATTACAACTGAATTACGGTATTATAATAATATGTAATTATGAATCCCACACAAAGGATGTGCTCTAAACATAATGTAATGTGGTGATTTGAGCCTTTATTATTGGTACAGGATGTTTCTCTTATTTTGCCAGTGTGTCAGATGGGGATTTCCCTGAGATTGCGCTTATTCGTCGACACAACTTCACATGTTCAACAGTCTTTCACGCGCTCCCACTCTTTCCAAGACTTTAGTTGGAGGCCATGTTTTGACATAACAGAGATAGTACAAAAGTTTAAATTGAGATAAATTAGTGTTCAATTACAATAGGTAAGTAAAGGTTTCAATAATATAGAATAAACACTACTTTTAATCAACAATGGCAACAATGGCCAAACTGGCAAAGGGTTTTTTTTTTTTAGCCCCATCAAGGACAGCACGTGTCATTATCATTATTATTTGTATCTGCTTAATTCAGAACAAATAATGTACATAGGCCTACTACATACTATGCCTACTATTTGTAGGGTGGTCCTAGGACCACTATTATTTAAAAGACACTCATAAATCAACAGTGATATAGTCACTGCTGTGTTAAGACAAGAATGCAATAGGCTATCTTATAAATAGGCTATCAATAAGTTTGATTCATTACAAATACACAAATTACATAAAACATGATGTATGCATGTGTGTTTGTATGTATGTAGGCTATATATGAATGTATGTATGTATGTTTGTTCATGTTTGTATTTGTATGTATCTATGTATGTGCCTGTATACATGTATTGATCTTTTTGGAGATGCAGGCATTTTCACCGCATCAAGCTGCCTGTAGCCCACTATTCCGGGCAAGTACACAGTGCTTTTAACTCGCCTGTCTCGTGGGTCGGATGGGAAGTCCCTCCCCTTCAGCCTGCATGTCAGAGGGACTGGCCTGCTCTTAAAGACGCCGTGCACGCTGCACACCCAGCTTCAGCTCAACACCGCCTGGTGGCACACTGCTTGCTAAAAGAAAGATGTTCTGATTGGGTAATTCATTATTTTGTGAAAACTGATTAAGTTATTTAGTTCATGGAGAAAATATGTGTAGAATCAGTTTTATTGTTGCTGTTTTGATATTTTCTGGTTAATTAAAAGGTTAAGATGTAAACTTTTTATGTGATTAAAGACCAGCAGAGTGACAAATCCAATAGGCCTATATTATATATTACACTTACGTAGTGTATAAGTGTCATTAGGCCTACGCCTAAACCTATCGCCTGATTCCATGAGTTTGGCAAGTGTAGTTTTTTCGCACACAATTTTTAACATTTTTTTCCCGTCAAATTTAGTACGCCTAGGCCTATTTTTTTTCACTGTATAATTAGTGTCCATATTCAGACTGTCAGGTCAGAAGCACCCAAAAACAAGGGTCAAAGTAAAATGTAAAAAAAAACCCTGTCAGAACACAATGGAGAGTTCATCTGGATAGATAGAAGATGTAGGCCTACTGTATAGTGTAGTCCAGTGGTTTTCAAAGTGGAGGCCGAGGACCCCCGGGGGGCAGCGAAAAGTTAGGGAGGCTGCGAAAAGTTGGCAGGAAGAGTAGGCTATAGCAAAGCAAAATTAATAATTGAATAAGAATAACCAAATAATTAATGTGCACACAAAATGTGCCAAAAATAAGCTAAACAATACTCCAATTAGTTAAGAAAAGCATGATAATAATGTATTGCATCTCTGAACATTACTGTTATTATTTTACAAACTTCAGTCAGCCTCTGAAAGGGGGTGAAAAAATAAATAAAATTCTAGCATGAATCCATGTCAGAGGAGACTTGTCTGGCTGGCTGGAATGTAGGCTACTGCCTTCGCCTTATCATGGACAAGTTTGGGATACCTGGTCTAGTCATCATCTCATATGTTCATGGAAATAAGACAGGCTACTGGAGGCGATAATTATACTGCCAACTGCAGTAGTTCAAGTTCAAGTTCAAGTTTTATTTTGCCATATCAACTGTGTAAAGTACAGTTGTTAGGAATGTTATTTGGTGTGCTCACACATAGGCCTACAACAATACAAACTGGGGGGGTGTATAACATAATTAATGAACAATGACATAGCCTACAAAGACATTGGATAGGCCTACATTGAAAAGTGCAGTGAAATATTTAAAGTGCATGGGATGGCCCACAGGTCATGGCAACAACTTTACTAGCTAGATTTACGTGTTTAGTGAGTAATGTTTCATTCATCTCAACGATGAACAGTGAAAATAATGGTCATGAGTCATTGTCTATTTTGCTTATCAATACAGTTGTGTATGTGACTTTAAAAAAGAGCTGCAGTCACACATTATCTTGAAATAGGCCTATCTTGTCTAAAAGTGTTATGTTTAAGGCTGTAGGCTGCCTGCCTCTTATGTGGTTCCGCAAGACGATTCTTATTTAGTAGGCCTAGAAGTTAATTTAGGTGGTAAGAATAATGCATAATAGGCTAGCCTGCTGTACCATTAGCCTACTATTCAGTGATTTAAGCAAATGCTTAATGAAAAATATTGGCCCTGAGTTTTTCATAATTCATGACCAGCCTACCAAAAACATTCGCCTTCCACAAACGAACGGGTACAGAAAGTATACAAATGGACACAATGAAACCGTGTAACCACTGATTGTCATTCTGTAACCTACAGGGTTAAACAAAACAATGCTTGCATATTTGATTGAAAGGAAAACGAACCAATCAGACGCGCCTCTGCAGAAGTCTTTTCGGGAATCTGCCTGGTCGTGGTTTGAGAGGAAAGGTTACCGACGTCAGAGATTATTAGGTACCTACCGTGGTGGTAACGGTGCTAGCTTGGCACGAGTTCGCATCAACATTTTTGGGACCCTCTGAGTTGTCCAGGGCTTTGTTGTCTATTCGAAACTTGTCTCGATTTTACACTTTTGGATCTCTGTGAACGGAACTCTTCAGACCGACATTTCTCCGTGAGAAAGAAGATGTGCGGATATATACGGAAGTAACTAGCTTCCAATAGCTAGCTCATTTCTCGAGGTAAGTGGATAACTTTAGCTTTTCTATCCGAATTAAACTAAAGCAATTACGCTTGGAATTAGCGTTTTCCCACGGTCTGATGATGCCCCACTGTTTGCATTTAAGGAGTCAAGTGTTAAATCAATTAAACATTGTAAACGAGACTGACGACAGTGATATATTATTTTGAGTCTCTGAAAGTGACAACTAGAATGCTTGGCACGGCAGTCGGGATATGCTGTCTGATGGGATGTGTCATGTAGGCTAGTTCAAGCTCTACCGTTAACCAAAGAAGAAATGTCCGGACTGGACAATTTGTCACAAGAAGATACAACAGCTACTCTGACACACTAGAAGGGAACGCATGATGTACTTGGGGGGAAATAAGAGCTAGAGAAAGCATTGTAATCACTGATAATTCTCTTTCCTTCCCGTTATAACAGTGATTAATCACTTTATTGGGAGGAAATTGGCGTATGGACTTGATGCTGAAGGGCATGGCGCTTCAACAGCATACAGCAACACAGACTTTGTAATGAACAGCCGCCGTTCTACCAGCGAGGTGACATTGTTTTATCGGCATCCCAGTGGTGTAACCCAGTGTGCTTACATTTCTGTCTTTCACACTGAAGAAAAACTGACAATATGTTCACAAGGGATCAGACGAAAATAAGTTACAATTTCATTTACAATTATTTGACAGTCCGATGTAAAAAAAAAAGAGCAACACCCCATTCACATCGTGATGCATTGTAAAATATGAAATGGAATAAGCTTAGAAGAGCATATTATTGAAAAATGTATTTTTTTTTACCACTGCAGTTGTAACCACAGGGGCTGTGCTATTTAGGCTGGCAGTAAAGTAAACGCATTTAATTTGGCTTTCAAAAGGAGAGTAAGCCTATTAAGTAGTAGACTACATTTTTGCATGCTCAAAGTTATTAAACTGGATATTAAATGGATATTAAACTGGTTGGGCTATATGCCTACTGTGGCCATAAATCCATTTTGAAACAGGGTCTTTATTGGCATTTTGTTGAAAGAATATTGAGTCTTTGACCCATTGTAGTAATGACACAGAAACTCGGTAGTTTCTTCATCTTCGATTCCCCCCCCCCCCTCGTCTGGTTGTAGCTGATCTGGTATTGCGATCCATAGCCGTAGCCCATGTAGCTGCAGCATCAACCCCCTTGTTAATATGCTGCTTCCCTCTCCTAGGCTAAATAGTTTTGATAACACTTACTCCAGAGTCACAAGTATGACATGACCATGTCATACATAACAGTGTCATAACGCAGTCATGGACGTGTCATAAACATTTACCATTAACATTGTATGGCTGTTGTCATTGAGTAACATTTTGGTTATGGTAAAGACAACCATAACAATCTCAACTTTTCATGACCATAAAACATTAAGTAATGGTATTGACACAATGTTTATGACTCATCCATGGCACTTTTGTGACATTAAGACACGGTCATGTCATACGTATGGCACCGGTGGTACTCATAGCCATGCTCTTTCATGGCTTCTTGAGTCAGCCAGTTATTTAAATGAAAATAGAGTTTTACTCCAAGTACATTTTGCAGTTTTTTATATTGAAGTTGATTTTGTCTTTACAATCTCATAAACATGTGGTAACATGTTTGTTACAGTAAAAAAAAAAATTAGAACAACCCCAACAACCTCTGTTTACTCTTCCGTATTGTGAAACTAGTGGACAGACAGACAGACAGACACACACACACACACACACACACACACACACACACACACACACACACACACACACACACACACACACACACACACACACACACACACACACACACACACCACATAAATGCCTGCTTGAAAAGTTGACAAGGAATAATACTGCACAACAAATTTGAAATGCTTGCAATAAAGGAAACAGTCTGACTGCAACACTTGCTCAGCTAAACCACTGCACCTAATGGTGTTGGACAGAATGAAAAAAGAACACCAAATGAAACATATTTGCCAAAGAATGAATTTGAACTTATTAAATTGGTCATCATAAGTGATAAGCAAAGGGAAAACTGACCTACCCAAAACCCACCCAAATCAGATGGCACAAATCTCCTAATTAGCTGTGAATGATGAAAAAAGGCCACATTCTGTGTCTGATCTGTTAGTTGACTTCATACAGCACTGTGTGTGTGTGTGTGTGTGTGTGTGTGTGTGTGTGTGTGTGTGTGTGTGTGTGTGTGTGTGTTTGTGTGTGTGCGCGCACATGTAACTAAGCAGCCTTTTGGAAGAAGGGACAGGACAGGGTATTCTTCACTTTCACTGTTGCTGTTCAATGTTGCCCATCTGTTCCCAGAACAACAGTCTCAGTGTATCTATCGACCTGTGCTCTTCCAGTAATGTTTATTTATGACTGCCACAAGTTCTACTTGTCTTGCCAAATCTGGTGTACTGGGGTACTTTTTATTTGGAGGACAAAGTGTTGCTTTTACTGTAAAGTGTGTGTCAGTGAGAGAGGGGAAGACCAAGTCATCGGCAGCATCGCTAGTTGCCGCTGCTCTCCCTTCTCACACCACCACTGCCACTCTGCCTCTGCTGCTCCACACTGCCTGATGTGTGTTTAGGAAGACTAATCAGTCACACCAACTCCAACAGCATGAAATCAAAGCCCAAAGGAAGCAAATCCCCCACAAAATGTAACCTTTAGATCGGAATGTTTTCTTTGTCATTCTTCAATTGTGACCCTTTTGTCTTTTTTTGGTCCAACTACTAATTTGTTGTTGTAGACAGAGCTCTTAAATTGACTTTTTTCATTACCAGCCAATATGGCTAGTAGATGTTAATCTACTTAACACACTCACTAATGGGTCAAAGTGGCTCGTAAGTTGGTCTTTTCTACCAGCCAAACTGAAATTTCACCAGCATTTGGCTGGTGGGCTGGTGTACACTTAAACCCCTGCTTGTAGGTACGCAGTAAATTGTATTGTATCAATTCAACGCTTAAAGCCGGACTTAACTGACTCTAGATGATGAATCAATACTGTGAAACGCACCGTGTAAAAAGGTACGCTAAGGCTGTTGTCTGTAGTTTGTGTTTGCACTGTGGTTTCCTCTTGTACGTTGTCAAGTGTGAACTAGCGTCAACTCTGTGAAGCCAGATGAGGGTCAAAGCCTCATGAGGGTGTTGAATTTCCACTGTAAAATAGAGAAGAAAATGATAAAGAACGCAGCAAAAAAAAGATGCAGTGTCATTTCAACATTTAAAGTCGAGTTAACATCATCTGTATTTGGTCCCAGACTACTCTGTAAGTGTTGAATTAACACTGCTTTTTTAACTGTGTTTGAGAGCAGGATATTCGGCCCGGCCAAGTCATGTTCTCCCTAACCATCTGATATTTTCATAGCCGTGTTAGATGGTGAGAATGTCAAGTGTATTAGCAGGCTTGTTGCGTAATAGTGTTAAGATGATGATGCTCATTTCACCATTGGTGCCTTGCAAGTGTAGGATGGTTTAAGTGATGAGTCTGCCTCAGAATACTGATGCATGATTCGGATCAGCTGCAGTCATTGGAAATGGTGTGTGTGTGTGTGTGTGTGTGTGTGTGTGTGTGTGTGTGTGTGTGTGTGTGTGTGTGTGTGTGTGTGTGTGTGTGTGTGTGTGTGTGTGTGTGTGTGTGTGTGTGTGTGTGTGTGTGTGTGTGTGTGTGTAAGGGAAGTTTCCATTAAGCAGTTTCCAGAATACATGGAGACCCTGAGAGGTAGGTCCTGCTGCGACACTCTATCACTACACACACACACAAAGATACATACACACACACACACCCATTGAGTGTGTGTGTGTGTGTGTGTGTGTGTGTGTGTGTGTGTGTCTGTGTGTGTGTGTGTGTGTGTGTGTGTGTGTGTGTGTCTGTGTGTGTGTGTCTGTGTGTGTGTGTGCGTGCGCCGCTGTGGTGAAACAGGCACTGCACTGCAGGTGAGCGTGGTCCACAGCAGAGAGAGAGGCAGAGGCGTGTAGAGGGGACATGGCACTCTGCAGAGTGATGGCCTGCTCGGGATGCAGAGGATAACACGGCACACACACACACACACACACACACACACACACACACACGCACACACACACGCACACACTCACACACATGCACACACTCACACACAGACACACACACAAACTTACACACACACATACACAGACACACAGGATGGTGCCGCCCACAGGGGTAGGCTGTGGCTTATAATGGATAATGATATGCGCCTCATCCACACTCAGAGAGAGAGAGAGAGAGAGAGAGAGAGACAGACAGACAGACAGACAGACAGACAGACACAGAGAGAGAGAGAGAGAGAGAGAGAGAGAGAGAGAGAGAGAGAGAGAGAGAGAGAGAGAGAGAGAGAGAGAGAGAGAGAGCAAGCGATAGAGCGATAGAACGATAGAGCGATAGAACGCGCGCGTGAGAAAAGTGTACGCTGTGAGTATTGTGCGTGTGTGATTGTGTACCTTGTGTACCTTGTGTTGGCATGTGTGGATTTGGCGTGTGTGAGAGAGAGAGAGAGAGGGGGGGGGGTCTTGGACAGCAAGGAGAGGACAAGGGAGGAATGAACAGCAACAAGACTGGAGAGTGGACTGTTTATATCTTGGGGTCCAGCCCAGCGCATGATGAAAGACTAAGATATATGATGAAACACTTATGTCTGCGAAGGTCCTTATTCATCCAGTTCATGTCGAGTTTAGTTTGTAGTAGTAAGCTACTGTAAGTTAAGCGGAAAGAAGGAGTCAATTTCTCGATGATGTTAAACGGCTGTAATGTATAACAGATCTCTGTCAAGCAGCTCAACAGTCCTCACACACATGCACTATTTCAGTGTTTCCTGGAAAATATATGTTAGTCAAGGTGGGCTGCTTGGTATCATAGAGATGTAACTACCATGATTGGAACGCCTATGAAATAGATAAACCCGCCGAAATACAATTATGTAAGTAAAAATTACATAAATCTTCATAATTTCAGAGGACCTAAGGTAGTTAGTAAGCTAGGTATTAGATGACCACCTTAACTAGAAAGTTCTAGAAAGTTATTCACAATTGCATTTTCCACGATTTCTCTCTTTTTTTTGAATACTGAAAAATACTGCCAACATTTCAGAATGATGTATTCATATTATGAATTTCATAATCTTTTTTGAGATATTGTGCTATGCTATGTTATAACCGGGGCATGTACTGAGCCTGAGAATAATGAAGATGGCATGACTAAGGGCAGACAGATATTATCGGCCGAAATTTGTGTTTTTTAAGTGTATCGGTATCGACTGATACACATGTGGTTTTGGCCGATATGCAATATTTATTATTATTTTAGGTTATTCAGGTTTTTTAAAAGCACCAAGACACTTTATTTTTGTAATACTTGCTTTTTAGACATTACTTGATTGTTAGAGTTCGTGTTTAAATGTTACACGTTCTACCTCAATTTGATGATGTTAAATAAATGTTTATTTTTAACTTGAGACCTGGAATATTTGTCATTTTTTAAACTTTTTTTGCCCATATCGGCCTCAAATATCGGGTATCGAAAATCGAGTATCGGCCAAGGGTGATGAAAAAAAATTGGTATCGCATCGGCCATTGAAAAACCTGTATCGGTGGACCCCTAGGCATGACAGGGAGGTTAGGGTGAGAGGAAGCGCCGCGGAGAGTCAGAGAGTACTAGAGTGAGTCTACTCTGTCCAGTGAACACAGCCAGGGTGCTGAGATAATAGGATGACTCATCACTTACTCATGGACACACACACACACACACACACACACACACACACACACACACACACACACACACACACACACACACACACACACACACACACACACACAAAGCTTACAGTTTGTTGTGAGTAGTGGGTGGCTCTGGCTCTGTTAGGTCCATTACTGACCACTGAGTCACCCGCGTCATCCTCATGTAGTATGCAAGCCCCCTCATCAGTTAAGTTACAACACCCTTAATCAACTCCAACACTTCACCACAATGTGTTCCAGTTCCTTATTTGCATTAGTCAGTGAATGAAGAAACAGACAATTGACAGTTGCGATTCTCTTCTAGTGTGCGGTGCACCCAGACGCCAAAATCGGACACACAATCGCTAGTCATGTAGTTTGAGCCTGGTTTTAGAGTCCGAAATGTTCCGTCCTCATGGCAACCTCCTAACCCAGACTAGTCCATCAGATTGCCAGATGGAAAGGCATGATTCATCATTCCAGAGAATGTGTACCTCCACTGCTCCA
>NC_085862.1:47405179-47430179 GCF_034702125.1 Engraulis encrasicolus | reverse complement strand
AGTTATCAGCCTGAAGTATGGTGTTTTGGTTTCTTTTGTAGAGAAGGCAGTATGAAACACCCTGACTGACTGGCTGTCTATCTGTCTGTTTGCGGTCCGCCCGCTGTGTTTTGAGTGGCCTGCTGGTGGCGCCAAACATAAAACATCACATGTCTGTTGAGAAACACTAAACTAGACCCTGCAATTTAAGCCTGGCTAAAACTACACGACTATCGCGCCGATTCTCGGCTGAAAACCCTCCTTACGACAATCGCTGGAACGTTACCCCCCAGGACCATCGCAAGCGATTGTCAGGAAAGATTTCCTCGTCGTGAGCGACGTTCTAAGATAGAACTTTGGCAGCTCAAAGAGTCGCCGATCGCAAATCGTAGAAATCAAACAGTGTTTGATATTTGCGACTGGAAATAGAACGTCGGGCATTGTCTCGGTGGCTACGAGCAGCGACAAGATTGACAGTTGCGATTCTCTTCTAGTGCGCGGTGCACCCTGACGCCAAAATCGGACACACAATCGCTAGTCGTGTAGTTTGAGCCTGGCTTTAGAAAACATACTCAACTCATTTTATGTATTTCATGAAGACTTCTGTCTTACTATATGATTAAGCTTATACTTTGCTGTATATTGCTGTTAGGGTTATAGCAGCGTAAACAGTATCACAATTTGACTGCATAAATAGTAGTATTGTTTTCCCCTTAACTCTAAGCCAGTTTGTGTTTAGGTGACTAAGGTGTGAATCCCCTTTGATAAACAAATGGTCACAGCTCAGTGGGAATCCCCTGGCATTTTGATTCACCAGTGAAAAGGAGCCTGTTCAGTGCAACCCTCACACATGTAGTTGATACTGTACATGTACAGGAAAGTAATAGCTTTAGCAGCCTCTGGTTGTTTTGTTTGTTTGTTTTTTTTTGGGCTCCAGAATGGACAGTGTCCACTAGGGGAAGGAAAACAGATTCTAACGTAAGGCCGGGAAACAACAGGTCCAGCAGGGCCAACTTCCCCATCAGCGACTGGCAGTCTGTGTATGTCGCCAGGCCAGGGAAAACAGGGGAGGCTTCACTGGGGTGGGCAGGGAAGCCGACGGAGGGGACAAAGGGGAGAGTTATCCTGGTCCCAGGGACAGAGGGGGCCCCGAACTAGGTTTTCATTACATTTCATTACATTTCAGATGACTTTGTCCTGGGCCCAGCCAAAGCTGTCAACGGCTCTACTGGTGGGGAATGTGGTTTGGCCTGGCTGGGGGTGGTGGATGTTGAAGTCAAATGAGGATTCAAGACGACGGCCATTCTAGTATGTACCTTATTAGGCCATGGAAAAACACTGGGGGGTCCGTTGGGGTGGAGAATGTGGTGTGGCCTGGTGGGTTCCAGATGTGGAAGTCAAATGAGGTTTCAAGGCACGATCATGTCGATTTGGTTGTTGTTACGAACAAGCAAGTTATGGTCAACCTTTTTGCATTTGCCTCCTTCCTCCTGTGGTGTAGTAGAAGAAGAACACCTTTTTTTGCCTCTGTAGAGAAGCTTCCTGTTTACTATGCTTCTGCTCTCCGTAGTAACGGGGACCAAGGGTTTGGCTTAGATTTTCTTTCGCTCGCTGTCAGAAGCGTGGCTCTTTGTTTACATACAGCTCACACATGGGTTGATGATCCTTATCGTCACAGAGGTGTGTGTGCGTGTGTGCGTGTGCGTGTGCGTGTGTGTGTGTGTGTGTTTACGTCTGTATGCATGCTTGCGTTGTGTAGTTTGGGTCATAGGTGTGTCTGTGTGTAGTCTTCTATATTCCATTTTGTGATGTGTTTGTGCGTGTGCGTGGTGTCATCAATCCCTTACAATCCATCCTCCCTCCACTGACGTTTTAGCGTTGGCACAGGCTGACTGTACGTGTACACTCTGTTATAGCGCCCTTTAATTTGCCAGGCGTATCAAGAGGGTTGATGATGGGCTGTATTCATTGCGCACTATGATGCCCATTACAGAGACCTAAAAATCACTTGACCACTCATCTCCTCTTTGACAGCCTGCTGCACTGACCGCAGCTTTTAGCCCAACAGGAGATGGTGATGGCCGAGAGTCTTTTCATTTAATTAGCGGTGATGTCAGAGGTGTAATGACTTAAGTAGTGGAACATCATGGCTACTTGTTGCTGTGCTGTAGTACAGTAGTTTCCACCTTTGTTTTTTTGGCACCTAATGCCTTGCCCAATGCCTTAAAAGCAGCAATGGCCATGAATAATTTGCGTCATGTGGCCTTTAATTTGGCTAATTTTGGTTATTATATTTTAATTAAATACTGTAGTGTAAATGTAGTGTACTTTATAGGGGGAAACAATGCTGCATCCTCACACCTGACAACTTAATACACTAGGTAGAGTACTAGAGTAGAGTAGAGTAGAGTAACTGTATTGCTCCCCGGGGGAAAATTAAGGTTCCAAGTAGCTTGCATAAATACACATACATGGGGGGCGCTGTGGCGCAGCGTGCTAAGCCCCCCACATTTGGGGTTACATTGCCCACGGGGACCCTGGTTCGAGTCAGGCTGGGGTCATTTCCCGGCCCTGCCCCATATCTTCCTCCCAATTGTTTCCTGTCTACTCTCATACTGTCCTTTAATAATAAAAGCCAAAAAGCCCCAAAAAATACATTTAAAAAGAAATACACATACATGGACATTTCAAAACACGTATAACACAGGTAATAGTCAGGGAGGGAAAAAAATAAAAACTACAGAAAAGATAAAAAGGCAATTGAGCAAAAACATATTCTGTGAGTTGATACAAATGTGTCAAAAAAACATACTCTGTGAGTTGAGTTAGACAAGATTAACTTGGCCAGAAAAGAGTGTTGACAGATACATCTATGATATAGAGAAATGAAGTGTTGTGGGAATGAGCGAACGCCTCAGGCGTTGCAAAAGGCACTATAGTGGTTGTGTACTACAAAGGGGAAGCTGTCCTCCACCCCTGTCGATAGCTCGGTTACAAAATGTGTGATGCGGCACGGCAGCCAAGAAGGCCCCTTTTTGTGGGGCCCCAGGGCAGGGGACCCGTTGCATTCTTGCACATTATTGACAGTGTGCAGAAGGGAGGTCAGCTCATGGAGAGGAGCCCCTAGAGTTCATGCTCTTCAGTTCATAAAAACATTCAGTTTGTGACCCAAGGATCATCATGCTGTTTTTAATAGCCAGAACCTGCAGGGTGTATGAATCCCTAATGCTTAGAGGGCTATGTTGTTTTGCATTTTTCAGAGTGAGGAGTCAGCACACTTAAAATCCCTTTTGTTGTTCTTTATTGTTTCATGGCTGGATCCAGCTATGAAACAGTGAAATAACAACAAAATGGATTTTAAGTATGCTGACTCTTCACTATGAAAACTACAGTCAGCCTTTGTCCTGCACCTTTTCCTGGGATGGGCACAATCTTTAACTGTCAATCAATCACCTTCAACTGTATGTTATTTTGCATCCCTCGTTCCTTGTTTTGTCACTGCACACACTGAGTTGCTTTTGTGTGAAAACTTTGCAGCAGCTCTGCGTTTGCTTGCTTGCTTGCCTGCCTGCCTGCCTTGTGGCCGGTGTGATGTCTGACACAGTGAGGTTTTATAGAGCTGGATGGTGGCCAAACTGTTTAGAGAGCAAAGAGTTAAAGGAGAGAGAGAGAGAGAGAGAGAGAGAGAGAGAGAGAGAGAGAGAGAGAGAGAGAGAGAGAGAGAGAGAGAGAGAAGGAGAGAGAGAGAGAGAGAGAGAGAGAGAGAGAGAGAGAGAGAGGTGCAGAGAGAGGTGCAGAGAGATGTGCAGAGAGAGAGAGAGAGAGAGGTGCAGAGAGGTGCAGAGAGAGAGAGGTAGAGAGAGGTAGAGAGAGGTAGAGAGAGGTAGAGAGAGGTAGAGAGAGGTAGAGAGAGGTAGAGAGAGGTAGAGAGAGGTAGAGAGAGGTAGAGAGAGGTAGAGAGAGAAGTGCAGAGAGAGGTAGAGAGAGAAGTGCAGAGAGAGGTAGAGAGAGAAGTGCAGCAGAGTCACAACAGTGACTGCCTGATCTCTTCTGTTCCACGCTGCACCTTGATTGCAGTAAGCTAAGAGCTGTGTACTTCACTGATGTTTTGGAAACAAGAAGCTGCACAGAGTGAGGGTTAGTTAGCCTGCGACCACAGCAGTGTTTTAAACTGATGACGGGGTTTCAATATTGCTTCAGTGCGTCATGTAAAATAAGGCGTCATATCCTCATTGAAGTTAATTCTTTAAGTTAAAGGGGATATACACTCACTGGCCACTTTATCAAGTACACCTTGCTAGTAGTGGTTTTGACACCCCTTTGCCTTAATTTCCTGCAGAAATATGCAGATAGGATGTGGCATCGCAGCAATGCTGTTGGTACTAAAGGTGCCAAATGTGTGCCAAGAAAACATCCCCAACACTACACCCACCACCAGTGTGCGAACTGTCGGTACAAGACAGAGATCGATCCATGTTTTATGGTGTGGAGACCAGAATTCTGACCCTGTAGAAAGCGAGATTCAGCACATCAGACAATGTTTTTTCCAATCTTTACTGGCCAATTTTGGTGAGCCTGTGTGAACTGCACCCTCAGTTTCCTGTTCTTAGCTGACAGGAGTGGCACCCAGTGTCTTCTGCTTAGCCTATCTGCCTCAAGTTTTGACGTGCTCTGTGTTCACAGATGCTCTTGCATACCTTGGTTGTGACGAGTGGTTATTTGAGTTACTGTTGCCTTCCTATCAGCTTGAGCCCGGTCTGCCCATTCTCCTCTGACCTCTGGCATCAACAAGGCATTTTCGCCCACAGAACTGACGCTCACTGGATATTTTTTCTATATTCTCTGAAAACCCTTGAGATGGTTGTGCATCAGTAGGTCAGCAGTTTCTGAAATACTGAGAGACCATAGAATGCACAAAGTCACTAAAAGCACCTTTCTTCCCCATTCAAAGGCTTGGTTTTAACTTCAGCAGATCACTTTGGCTCAGATCAGATGTTTTTGTGCAGGCTATAGTCTGATGTGATGTCAAATCAGATGTCATTATAATACAACCAGCCTACATGTTGGCTTGTGTTGGTTCAGAGAACTCAATGCATTTTATAACGCAGTTCTAAAAAACTGTGAGTTCTGTTGCCTGCCCGTATCTGTCAGACCAGGACGAAAAGGAGAGAGATTCATTCACAGAAACACACATGCATTGACATTCAAATGCTTGCCAAAGGCTGTACTGTGACAATAGAAGTATCAGTGTTACACTAGGTTTAGGCTAAATGCTTAATGAACTTGGTGATATGGCGTTCTTTGAGATATTTAAAAAATTCAGAATTGCAAGGCGTCTTCGAGGGCCAGTGAGGAGCACTATGCCGAAATGTGGAAAAAAAAGCCCCAAAGACTCATTATGAAAGTAAAAGAAAAACTGACCAGAAGAGAACTGGTCATACAGTATATCCTTTACGCAGGGTTCCCACGGGTCATGGAATTTCTGGAATATCATGGAATTTCATAAAAGTTTTTCCAGTCATGAAAAGTCATGGAATTTTACCATTTTGCATACACAGTCATGGAATATCATGGAATTTTCTTAACAGTTGTGTTAAAGTAGAAACTTTTTTGTTTGGTGTGTAACATTGTTTCTTACTGGTTATCCTAAAATGCTTCGCCAGAGACTGTTTGGTTTCACGCTGTTATGTGCAACATTCTAGAATGCAGTGAGTCCACTGAAGTCTCGCGGTGGTTCGGCGTCGGCTCTAGGGATGAAGATAATTTTCCGTTTTCACACTTCTTGACAAATTTACGTCGTCTTTTTTTACCCAAGTGGTCATGGAAATTCTGCTTTTTGGGTCTGGAAAGTCATGGAAAATCATGGAATTTTATATCTGAATTTGAGTGGGAACCCTGTTTACGTGACCACTAATATGGGTAAATAACCTGAAGAACACGTTTTTACACTCCATAAACTTATTAAAAGGGCCCTATTACTGTAAAATAAACATAATAGGGCCCCATTAAATTAACTTGTTGGAGAGGGAAGAAATACCTTACCTTTTAGCCTTTTTTATTGTTCTTTGTATTGTATTTCTTTGAGATTTGTTTACTTCTTTAACCCATCTCACACCCCCATGCATGCAAATTCCTTTCTGTCCCACTCACCACATGGAGATGGTTGTAGCGTGTGCCACTCTTGTTTTGCATTGCAAAGCTGGTGTAAGGCTTCTCCCCACTTTAAAGACCTGTTTAACCTTCCTTGTGCGGCGCAGATAAGAGATATGCAAATGAGCTTGTGGCCGGTAGATTTACCCGCAGCTGGCATGAAATGTGTACGGCCGTTGTGTGGGACAAACATGCTTGGCGAGGTGCTCTCACGCAAACACAGAGGGACCAGGACAGACAATACAAATGCAGGCACACACACAGAGACACACACAGAGACACACACAGAGACACACACAGAGACACACACAGAGACACACACAGAGACACACACAGAGACACACACAGAGACACACACAGAGACACACACGTAAACAGACAGACAGACCGCTAACACGTGTAGATCCACACCAGTGTAAATATAATGAGGCAAGGCAAGGTAAGGCAAGTTTATTTATATAGCGCATTTCATACACAGGTGCAACTCAATGTGCTTCACAAAGTTAACAAATGTAAATGAAAGGAAATAGGGAAGAAAGAAGGAAATAAATTAGAGTCAAAAAACATTTAAAACATTAAGATAAAACATAAGGTAAAAATAATAATAAAATAAAATAAAAAATAAAAATTAAATAAACATAAAAATAATAATAATAAAAAGAAGAATGATATGTAATTTATGAGGTGTTTGTGTTGTCTGCCCTCCTTGTCTGTCTTCCAGGTTCTACTTTGCCAACTGGCACGGCACTAGCGAGTCCGAGTCCCCGGTGTGGCGGCACACTCTGAGCAAGCTGAAGGGCAACCAGAAGGGCCTGGAGGGCACGCCGCTGCTGGATGCTGCCTCACTTGACTACCTGTTTGCACAGGTAAACCGTTCACCGACATGCACGCACACATGCACACACACAGACACTTATACACAAAATATCTTCCTTGGCTTGTTGGTTGCCCATGCTCGCGCACGCACACCTACACACCTGCACGCACACACGAACACACGCACACACACGCACAATATCTCACACCTGGACTACCTGTTTGCCCAGGTAAACCAGACGTGCACGCACGTACGCATGTACAGTATATGCACGCACACAGGAAAACACATACACAAAATATCTTCCTTGGCTTTTTGTTTGCCCCGAGGTGAACCAGTCACCGGCGTGCATGCATGCACGCACGCACGCACACATACATACACAAATACACACACACACACATCTCCCTCGACTACCTGTTTGCCCTGGTAAACCAGTCACCGATATGCACGCGCGCACACACACACACACACACACACACACACACACACACACACACACACACACACACACACACACACACACACACACACACACACACACACACACACACACACACACACAAAATGTCACCCTCGCACTGTGCAGGCAAGGTAGCAGTTTATATTTCAGTCAAAAAAATGCATACAAGTGCCCCCCTTTGAGGTACAGTACGGGTCACTGCTTGCACAGGTTAGAGAATGGTGAAAATCTTTCCTACTGGCAGCTTGTACATCATATTAGTTTACAAATTAGATTAAATAATTAGTTAACAAATTAGATCAAATGATTAAGTCTGGTCTCTGTGTTTGCATTGGTGTGTCAACCGTAGAATAAACCAAAGGCAATGTTTTGGTTTAATGTTTTGGCCGACCTAGCGAGAACGTTTGTGTCTATCCTCCGAGAAGCACAGGCAGAGATGCAGAAGTAGAGTGGGGGGCCGAGCATTTGTAAGGCATATCCCATTTCTTATGCAAACCCTAGAAGCCCTTATTTATACTGTATATGAACAGCAAAGACCGTGGATTTGGGATAGGTCTAAAGGTCAAAAGCCTGGAATTTTGAAATATGAATCATAATTTGTATGTGTTTGTTAAAGCAAAAGTGAAAAGTGAGAAGAAGAAGTATATCTCTGCCCTGTTTCAAGCTCGTATAATAGGGCAACATGCATTGTGAAGGAATCAGGAACTTAAGAGAACTCCAGCACTGCCCTCCCATTGTCACTTTCACCTCTCTCTCTCTCTGTCTCTCTGTCTCTCTCTCTCTCTCTCTCTCTCTGTCTCTCTGTCTCTCTCTCTGTCTCTCTGTCCCTCTCTCTCACTCTCAAAACAAGGAACATGAATAGTCTTGTTGTGTTGTTTTCTCTTTCCAGTTCCCTTTTGCTAATTGTGGCCATGTTGCCACAGCAGTGTTTGTGGGAGAGCCAAACACGTAGGAGTATGTGTTTGTGTTCGCCCCTCTCAATTTGTGTGTGTGTGTGTGTGTGTGTTCTGTGTGTGTGTTCTGTGTGTGTGTGTGTGTGTGTGTGTGTGTGTGTGTGTGTGTGTGTGTGTGTGTGTGTGTGTGTGTGTGTGTGTGTGTGTGTGTGTGTGTGTTCTGGGCGTGTTCTGTGTGTGTGTGCCTGTGTCTTTGTTGTGTGTGTGTGTGTGTGTGTGTGTGTGTGTGTGTGTGTGTGTGTGTGTGTGTGTGTGTGTGTGTGTGTGTGTGTGCGTGCCTGTGCGTGCCTGTGCGTGCCTGTGCGTGCCTGTGTGTGCCTGTGTGCGTGTGTGTGTGTGTGTGTGTGTGTGTGTGTGTTTTGTCAGGGCCAGTATGACTTCCTGAAGGGGCTGGCTCCACTGCGCAGCCCGCAGAGCGAGAGTGAGCTGCACGAGATGGAGAACGAGTGCCTGGGCATGGCCGTGCTGGCCATCACCCACTACGCCAAGAGCAGGGACCTGCCCCTGCCCAGCGTCGCCTCCGACATCAGGTAGCCAGCCCACGTTACGTTACATTTCATTTAGGGGTGGGCATAGATTAATTTTTTTAATCTAGATTAATCTCACTGTAATTATGAAATTAATCTAGATTAATCTAGATTAATCTATATCAAAATGGCTCATTCAGAATAGGCACGATAGCGAAATAATGCCGAAAAAAAACCTTGGGGTTTCTTAAGACAGATGGCGCATTAGACCAGAGCTCATCTTTTTTTCCAAAATGCATCTCATCTTCAAAAAATGGTCATGTTGATACTTGGAGATGAAAAAAATCACAGCAATATGTGTAAAGTGTGTCCAATATGTTAGGAAGCATTTACAGTTATAAGATACTGAAATTTCAAAATGAACAGCGCTATAAGTTGTAGAGGCAAATACAGCTAAATCTAACAAACATTTAGGCTATTTAAACAGAGAGAGAGAGAGAGAGAGAGAGAGAGAGAGAGAGAGAGAGAGAGAGAGAGAGAGAGAGTCTGCCACTGACTGTTAAAAGGAGCAGCGGCTCCTTTAAGAGAGGGAGGAGCTCTGCGCGTAGTAGGCACAGCTCTCAGCAGAGCCAGGCTACTGGTTATGCCTATCTAGAACCTACAGCACTGGCACATTGGGATTTGACAGTTGTTCTCAGAGTTAAAATGCCAGAATGCAATGAATTCAGTTAGCAAAAAAAAAAAATCAAGCGCGACAACCGCAAGGTTTATTACCGGCTGTTGTATCTCACTGAATCACAAATGTGCGCGATTGCAACAAAAACATTCAGCGAGAGTAGATATTGACAGTTTCAGTTTGACAATCTTCAAAATGCATAGGACTATCACACGGAATGTTTTGCAATTATAGCACAGGCAAGATTTCTGGAAGTTGTTTATGTATTCTATGCAATGCGTGAGGAAATGTAGGCTATGTCGGGCTGGTAGCTTCTCACACACAATAATGTCTCTCTATGCTTCACCTCAAACAATAACGTCTCTTTAGTCTACCACTTATGAAAAAGCACTCAAACAACAACTTCCACGGCAGAGGGATTAATGTTTTCAGCTGCAAACACTTCATATTTAGTAGGTCTGCTGAAACAACAGATGGAGAGAGGAGAAGCGACTGGAGCGCAGTCTAAAAGCGTCTGTCAATTAAACGCTATGGTGACGTGCATACCCAAACTCCAAACCTATATTTTGAGAATAGATTAACGTGCGATATTTTCTTTATCGCGCGACAAGAGTCTCACATTATCGCAGCACGTTAACGCCGATAACGGCCCACCACTAATTTCATTACATTACATTACACTTAGCTGACGCTTCTATGCAAAGCGACTTACAGTTATTTAAGTGGTCTCCAAATGGCGGCCCGCGGGCCAGATCAGGCAAATATATTTATACAGGTATATATACAGTGCCCTCCATTATTATTGGCACCCCTGGTTGAGATGTGTTTTTTAGCTTCCAAATATTATTATTTTTCTCTAAATAATATGGGACCTTAATGGAAAAAAAGAGAAAAATACAACCTTCAATACAAGTGCATTTATTCAGTGGGGAAAAAATCCCACATAAAGAAATAATTATTTGACATCAAATAATGTGTGTCACAATTATTAGCACCCCTGTTGTTAATATTTTGTACAACCCCCTTTTGCCAACAAAACAGCACCTAATCTTCTCCTATAATGTTTCACAAGATGGGAAAAGACAGAAAGAGGGAGCCATTCCTCTTTGCAGAATCTAACTAAATCATCCAGAGACCTGGGTCCTCTCCTCTGTACTCTCCTCTTCAGCTCACCCCACAGGTTCTCAATGGGGTTGAGGTCTGGGGACTGAGATGGCCATGGGAGGAGCTTGATTTTGTGTCTGGTTAACCATTTCTGTGTAGATTTGGCCATATGTTTAGGGTCATTGTCTTGCTGAAAGACCCAGTGACGACCCATCTTCAGCTTTTTGGCAGAGGGCAACAGATTTTGATTTAAAATGTCCTGGTATTTCAAAGCATTCATGATGCCATGCACCCTAACAAGCTTCCCAGGGCCTTTGGAAGAGAAACAGCCCCACAGCATCACTGACCCACCCCCATACTTCACAGTGGGTATGAGGTGCTTTTCAGCATGCGCATCTTTCGTGGCACGCCAGACCCACTTAGAGTGTTTGTTGCCAAAAAGCTCAATCTTGGTCTCATCTGACCAAAGCACACGGTCCCAGTTGAAGCCCCAATACCGCTGGGCGAACTCCAGACGTTTGCGTTTATGAATGTGGGTGAGGAAAGGTTTTCTCCGTGCATGCCTCCCAAACAGCTTGTTGGCGTGTAGACAGCGCCTGATGGTTGATTTGGAGACTTTGTGACCCCAGGATGCTACCATTTGTTGTAATTCTGTAACAGTGAGCTTTGGAGATATTTTGATTTCTCTTACCATCCTCCTCACTGTGCGTGGTGGCAAAATAAACTTGGGTCCTCGTCCAGGCTTGGTTACCACTGTTCCAGTTGTTTTGAACTTCTTAATTATTCCTCTCACAGTAGATATGGGCAGCTGCAGTTGAGTGGCAATCTTCTTGTAGCCTCTGCCTGACCTGTGAAGGTCGACGCACATCTGCCTCACTTGTATGCTGTGTTCCTTTGTCTTTCCCATGTTTAAGAGTGGATAAGAGAAATGGCCCCGGTGTCACGTCATATTTATACCCCAGGGAAACAGGAAGTGATGAATTACTAATTAAATGTTCCTACATACTTTGTAAACTACTGTAGAAATGACATAAATGCTTCAATTATATTTATTTCCTGGGAATTGTTAAGGGTGCCAATAATTGTGGAACAGGTGATTTAATGAAAAATAATTATTTTTTAGTCAGGGATTTTTTTTATTTTCCTACAATTCATTTGAGTTGAAGGCTACATTTTCCTAAAATTTTCAGTGTGACAGTATTCTTCTGCAATAAACACTGAATTTATTTTAAGGCTTTGAACACATCTCAACCAGGGGTGCCAATAATTATGGAGGGCACTGTATATTAACACACAGAAACTTTTGTTCAAAAAATGCAGATAAGCCACTGTACTATGAGAGTACACTTTTCAATCAGAATATGCCTACAGTTCCAGTAGCCTATTAATTCAAAGACCATGTCTACTAAAGAAGATGATCATTTTGTTATCATATTAGACATCTGGGGCTGAAACCAACCTTCTTCTCATCATCATAGCCTGGGCTATTAAGAGACGTTGATTTGCTGGTCATAAAAGTCTTTGGCTTCTTGTGGTGTGTCGAAAAAGTAGTCCTGGTCTTGGAATGACACGTAAAGTCGGGCGGGATGGCGCAACTGGAACTTGATTTTTCTCCGATACAGTGCAGTCTTGCAGTCATTGAATGCTACTCGTCGTTTGGTCAGTTCAGCACTCATATCTGAATAGATTCTCAGCTCAGAGTCGCGGTAGGTAATCTGATTATTTTTGGCCCAGGTCAGCATGTTCTCCTTCTCTTGGAAACGGAGGAACTTCACCAAGAATGCCCTGGGCTTCTCTTTGTCCGGAACCTCCGATCTTCGGCGGGTGCGGTGTGCTCTCTGGAGGGCTGCTAAAGACATCAGAGCCCGTCACCTCCATTAGCAGATGCAGACACGAACTTAGCTGGGTCTTGGCCCTTTTCACAGCCTTCAGGCACGTTGATTATCCTCAGATTCGAATGCCTGGATCTATTTCCGAGGTCGTCGACTTTATCTTGTAGTTTGGTACACTGTTTTTGAAGCGTTTGAATAGCGGTCTCCATCTCCGCGATTTTTTCAAAGTTCTCCCCCGCCAACACCTCTGAGTGAGCCGGCCATTAACCGATGATACTTCTTGTCTGAGTGAACCAACTGATGATTTGAGCGATTCCGTTGCCTCTTTGATCAAAGAAGCCACGTCAGTCTTGAAGCTTTCTCGCTGGTCATTCAGAAGAGTTTCAAGGTCACTCTTGGTGATCGGGCTGTCGTCAGATTTCCCAGTCCTTGTTCTTGCTTCTTTCGCCATATTTGCTAGCTTAGCAGAAACAGAGGCTTGCTTTCCGTGATCTTTCTTTTTGCTCATACAGACCGTTCAATGAGCTGCTGTGTGACACAACTGCGTTAAAAGTATCCCAACTTAGGTTATCCAGGCGTAAACCAAAGAAAAAAAGAATAAATGCCGGCTATTCGGCTTTATTATATGAAAGTTAACTGGAGCCCCCTTTCACACGTCTGCTCACCACCTCGTCATGCCGGAAGTCCCCTGGATATGTACAGTATTGACATCAATCCGAATGTCTACCTGCCCTTGCCATCTATTCATTACATGGTAAGCTTGACTTAAATTCCATCATGTGTGTTTCTGATATTATTATTTTTTTAAACAGTTACAAGCGCTTCATCCCGGAGGAGCTGAACCGCACCATCAAGCAGCGCAACCTGCTAACGCGCATGCGCATCAACAACGTCTTCAAGAACTTCCTGAACGAGTTCAACAGCAAGACCATCCAGGACAGCAACATATCGCTGTACGACCTGAAGGTCAAGTACCTGTCTACGCTGGAGACGCTGACCAAGGGCCTGGGCTGCGAGACGCTGGAGCCCAAGATGCTGCGCCTCTCGGGGGAGAACGAGAGCGCGCTGCTCTCCCCCTTGCCCGGGGACGACGGCCACGGCTACGAGGTGCAGGTGTCGGGCACTACGGGCATCTCCTGGAGGAAGAAGCCGGTGGAGGTGAGTGGCACGGCATCAGAAATGATTGATAAGGTAGAGACGATTCATATTGCCTTGTTCACACCAAAAGTGACCTACATTAACTGAGTGACGGAAGTCATTATTTCTCTATGGAAGCGAACTGGGCGACCAGAGCGAATTTCGCCAGGGGTGAAGCGAACTGAGCGAATTTCAATGTTTAAAGTCAAGCTAATATTATGGTAATGAGCTATGACTCGGCTCGACGAAAACCAATTGCAATTTTTCTCCGAATGTCCCAGGCTGTCAAGCCATAGCCGTTATGTATGATAAGCTAAATCAAACATGTCAATGTCACTTCCCGAGCGAATAAAGCAAATTCACGGCGAAACTTCTTCTGCTACTTCCGCTATCAGGCAGTGTAGGTCGCCCTTGGTCTGGATGCAGCATAAGGATCCATGTGACGTAAGGCTGTGTTGTTGTCAGACAGACGCACCCATTTACCCATTTTCTGGATTTGATTTTTTGGGATGTACAAACATTAGTGGCATTTGTAGTAGTAGTGTTACCATAGAATGTGTACTGTTGTGTAATATACTGTGCATAAACATAATGTATACGGCATACTGTATATACTACTACTACACACACACTGTGTATTTACAGGAAATGCTCCGTACCACCGTATAAACTCAATAAATCATTTTCGATTTTATTCCTTGCTTATTTATTGCATCAAGCAAAGGCTCATTTGCAAGTAGCCCAGCACCTTAATGAATACCACTCAGAAACACAGAAATATTGTCTTGGCTGCCATATTTATATAAACCTTGAACCGGGCGCTGAACCGGGAGCCGTCAAAGTGATATCGAACAGGAGATGAAGATAATGAAGACTGAGGAGAGGTACAAAAGGTGAAGGTGGTGTCAGCGCCTCAGTCTTTTTGTAGAGTGTCGCTCGGTGCGCAATTCCAAAAAAGTAATGGCAGGAGAGAGAAAGAGTCGCTCAGAAGAGTTTAATACAATTTAGGAAAACAGAGTTGAAAAAGCCAAAAATAAGACAAAGTGGGATGCAAACGTTTTGAGATAGAGAAAGATAGGAGGGATGTAGAAATGAAAGGTGACAAATAGTTTACTGGGAGAAAGCAGCTACAGTAAAGGCCAAAAGTGTGGACTCACCTTATTCATGCATTCTCTTCATTTTCGTGTATTTTCATTGTGTATTTTCAGGCAGGGCATCAAAACTGTGCTTGAACACATGTAGAATTATGTGCTTACCAAAAAATATAATTCTAGCTGTTGTCCAACAGCAATGTCAGCTGTCTGTCCACCTGACGTCAACACGGCACAACTGATGGTCAGTCATGTCAATCCTAATTGAACATAGAAGTCCTAATTGAAAATAGAAGTCCTCCAATAACTCACTAGAATTGTAGAACTAGAATTTTGAGACCTAAAACCTAGTTTTAAACACTTGCCAATACAAGCATTTTACAGATATTTTCTTGATCTGATATTGAGTCATAGCCAGTTACTTGGAGAGGTCAAACCAGTGTTGGAGGGAATCTGTGGCAGGGTTTTTGACTTTTACTTTTACTTTTTGTATCACTGTTTCACCTAGATAACCAGCTATGCTGACCAAGTGACCCATTATCAGATCAAGAAAATCTCTCTTGTATTGCTTGTATCAATTAAAATAAACTCGACTGAATGGGTATTTTTACTTGAAAATAGACAGAAAAATAAGCTTGTTGAAACATGAAGGGCCTTCGGTTTTGCTGTGTTGACGTTACTGTTTAGCATTTTTTTAAATATTTTTTTAATAATTGTTTTTTATTGTTCTATATATTTGAATGTTTTTGTTACGCACGTAATTATACACCTGTTCATTCACAGTTTTGATGCCCTCCCTGAAAATGTACTAAGTTCTGTAAATAGCCACAAAAATAAAGATAATTAATTAAATGAGAAGGTGAGTCCACACTTTTTGCCTGTACTGTACATCATCACTGCTTTACTGTAACTGTAAACTGCTGTTTCTGTCAGAGTGAAGACCTCACAGGTCATGGGACTACGTGGTGAAGCTAGTTTGAGTGAGCCTGCATTGGCATTTCCCTTTTTTGTCTTTTTCTTTTTTTCCCAGCCTTAATTTCTGTCTACTGTTTCATCACAGGAGCCATGTTAACTGGTCATATACGGCTGAGCCATCCATGCTTTCAGATACTTCTTGCCTATTGTGTTATGACCCGAGGGAGGGACGGACGTACGGACGGTCGGAGAATGTGCAAGCTTGTGTGCTTTTGTGTGTGCTGCAATCAGATCTCAAGCCATTTTGTGTGTGTGTGTGTGTTGTTCCAATCAGATCGTAAACCATATGGTGAAGGACAAGTACAAGTCCAAGAAGACAAAAGACAATGCCAAGAGGAACGAGAAGAAGAAGGAGGCAGGCGAAGGCTGGACCCTCTTCTCAGACTTCCACGAGATCACGCACATCGTCATCAAGGAGTCCGTGGTCACCGTCTACAGACAGGACAACAGGAGAATGGTACAGCGTTTCATCAGACTATGTTCTATATGTACTGTATAGAATATTCAGTGTTGACATTACAACACAAAAGAGCATGAATGAGTTTAAAGACTTCCGAAAACTTGCAGCCTTCGAAGCTTGGTAACCTTAACTGATTTTGGATTGGATGGAAGATCTAAGTGCAGTGGATTTTAAAGATGCAAATTTGAAAATGTACTGTATATTGCAAATACTGTTCTACATACACTAGGTCTAGGTTCTGCCAAAGCATTTTGCTGCTCTCCTAAGCAGTGCATTCTGCAGGGAAATGATGAGCTTGGGAACTCTGTACTCTGCACTGCTCCCCAGTCCCGTCCCACCCCACCCCCTCTTTTTGGCCCACAGAACATTGAGGCCTGCCAAATTCCACACATGTCTTACAAAGTCTGTGGTTGGTCTCCTTACAGCTTGGTGTCCGCAGATCACACTCTTAAAGCTCTAGCTATACATGTAGATGTTGAAATGTGTGTGTGTGCTCGTGTATGTGTTATGGAATATGGTTATGCTCTGTATATTCTGTGAGAGTATGGCATGGTTGGATGGTTGGACAATAAGCAGATTGGGAAGGCCCTCTAGAAAACTAGACCAGGGCTCCCCGTTCCCCTCTCTGGGCCCCACGTACACATTATCTTGACCAGGGAAGGTCGGCTAGCCTGGTCAACACTGTCGTGTAAAACGAAATTAAAACATTGCGAGGACATGGCAGGTCACAGTATGTGTGGTGAGGAGGGATCTGGGGGCTGGTCCACAGCATTCCAAAGTACACCCTTTTGAAGCCTTTGGTGGAAAACACTGCCAATGGTAGTGAATGGGGCGTTCAGAAAAATACCAAAGATATCGTTGCATTAGGCTAGAGGAAATCCGAGGCACTCAAGGTTACAGTTTTTATACTTATTGGTTACAGTTAATATATTGGTACAGTTAATATACTTATTTGGCTACAATGCCTTCGCCTTTCTGCCCACATGGCCTTCTTCAGGATTTACTTTACCCTGCACAAGTTTGAGAGTCCCTAGTTAGGAGGTGGTGGATGATAGATTAGACCAGTGTTTCTCAGTAGGGGTGCCGGGGCACTCTGGGGTTGCCGCGGGGCCTCCTCAGGGGTGCCGCGGAAACGTGGCTGATAAATAAATTATGTAACTTAATACATATTCGTCTAAATTGATAAGTTAATGCTAGTCAGTGGAATCTCTCATCTGCCATTTATGCACAAAAAAGTAATTATAGGTCACCCCAGTCAGCTGCAACTTCGAACGTAGGTCGTGTGACGTCTCCAAATGTTTTACTTTTCTAAGCTTTTGTGGTATCAGATGCGATGCCATGTTACGGCTTGTTGGTTTGGGATGCCTTGAAAATGTTCATGAACTGAAAGGGTGCATCGCCTAAAAAAAGGTTGAGAAACACTGGATTAGACGCCTTCTGCAAGCAATTGTGTTTCTTAGTCAAATGTGGTTTTGCTAAACCAATGACATGTATGACACCAACTGTGCGGAATTTTACTCTGCAAGTAGCTGTGTGATACTCCCGGACAGGCGCCGACTTGGACCAGAGACAGGCAAGAAATATTCGGTATTAAAATATGTGTACACCTGCAAATGTCTCTATGACTTGGTTTGACTGCAGAGACTTTGGTTATGCCGCTGATGTGGAGTTAATCCAAGCGTGCGTAGGGATTGCAAATTGACGATATTGGATATGTTTTTGAATGCACCATTCTTTACAATGCACAGTCTTTTCCAACAAAAACTTTAAACGGGTCTAGTTTGGAATGATGATGGCTAGGCCAGGATTGCCCCTGACTACACATACCGACTTGCCACAACCTTTTAATGCCCTGATTTTGATTTACAGCACAGTATCCCTTTAACTTTGACCACAGGCTCTGACTGTGTTTGCATTGACGTCTTCTTCACACGATTAAATGTGTGCACATGCCTCCAGACAGGCTAGGTACAGGGCAATCAATGAAAGGGAATGAAGACTTAAAGGTCAAAATGTTGCGCTCCTTCTTTAAATTAAAACAAGAAGACAGCGTTTCAGACCTTTTTCACTTTTATTGGATTTGCATTGATGTCTTACCTGACCAATCAGTGAGTAACTGCGCCAAAATTAAACAACAAAACGCTCTGATTAGCTCTTCCTAGCCTGATCTGGCCCAGCGTCTGGTCTTGACTTCCTCTATTTGCTGATTGGTTAGGGCTAGATGTTGCCAGAGACAGCCATGTTGATAAAACCGCCAGTAGATCCCCAAAGTGACTACATGTAGTAAAATGAGAGTGGTTGGTGTGTGGAAGGCGGGCGGTCTCACCACATGACTTGCAGCTGCCCGGCTCCAGCCAAAAAGAGGAAGATGAGGCGTTGTTGACTCATGCCGTTAATGCTGAGCTCAATATCAATTCTTAGAAGTTCTATCTGCATGCGTACATTCCATGGAACAGTTCGCCTTGACTTCTGTTGTATTTGTTGCTCTGTCAAGTCTCTGTGTCATTATAGTTCTTTTTGTTTTTTTTCGCTGTTTGTTTACTCTGTTTTCTTTCTGAATTGTTAATGAATGCAGGAGCTGCAGCTGGCGTTCCGTGCAGAGGCCTTGTCGTTCGTGGCGTTGATTGACGGCTACTTCCGGCTGACGGTGGACGCGCATCACTACCTGTGCACCGAGGTGGCCCCGCCCTCCGTGGTCCAGAACCTGCACAGCGGCTGCCACGGGCCCATCTGGTCAGTTCATCTTTCTCTCCCTATGTGACGTCCATTCACTATATCCTTTACTAAAACAGTGCACTAAAATGGCCCTTGTATAATTGGGTTGGACTGTATTGTATTGTTTTATCCCCTACAGGCCTAATGTAATATCTGGCCAGCATTGGGCATTACTATGCAGTGACCCAGGAAATAGTTTGGATTCCTTTGGTGTGCCATTGAATATTATATTATTATCGACTCGTGACTCCAAAAGAGGAATAACAATGGAATCTGTTCTCTTCGGGCACTCACTCAACAAATTGATTCTTATTATCACACGTTATGCAGATAGGTTATTTCGAGTTTTTAAGAGAATTTGGACAAGCCACTGGATTGTAACTTTGTAATCTGGGTTGGCCATCACTGCACTTCAAAGTAAATCTGCAATTTGTCACCTTTTTAACCACGAGATGAGCATCACTCTCCCTCTGCTGCTTGTTCTAGAAGTCAAGAGGGCCATCTTAATACAGTACACTGAGATTTTCCTTTGTTGTCCTTGTCCCATGTCTAGCACGGAGTATGCTATCCACAAGCTGCGCCTGGAGGGCAACGAGGAGGGAGCGTACATACTGCGTTGGAGCTGCACAGACTTCAACTACATCATCATGACTGTCGTCTGCATTGAGGTACAGATCAGACACTCACGCGTGCACACACACACACACACACACACACACACACACACACACACACACACACACACACACACACACACATGCGGACGCATGCGCTTGCATGCACACACATCCACATGCACACAAACGTGTACACACACACACACACACACACACACACACACACACACACACACACACACACACACACACACACACACACACACACACACACACACACACATACACACAGAGTTTGCAGTTTGGCATGGCGTGGACTGAAAATAAAAAATATACCCTTCGTTTCCACCATATTTCACTGGCATAGGCAAGGCATAATGGCCCATTTTACAATATCATCCCTCACTGTGTACTGCAGGTGGACTGCTTTGAGTCCAGGCAGACGGCCCAGTACAAGAACTTCCAGATCGAGGTCAGTCCGCTGGGCTACAAGCTATTTGGCACGGAGACGCTGCACTCCTCCCTCAACGAGCTCCTGGAACACCTGTCGGGCCAGAACCTCAGAACAGAACACCTGAGGTTCCAGCTCAGGAGGTGCTGCCCACCCCAGCCCAGAGGTAATCTCATCTCTTCTCTTCTCTTCTCTTCTCTTCTCTTCTCTTCTCTTCTCTTCTCTTCTCTTCTCTTCTCTTCCCTTCCCTTCCCTTCCCTTCCCTTCCCTTCCCTTCCCTTCCCTTCCCTTCCCTTCCCTTCCCTTCCCTTCCCTTCCCTTCCCTTCCCTTCTCTTCTCTTCTCTTCTCCTCTCCTCTCCTCATACACCAGCAGAATTTGATTTAAAATAATCATGTGAAGAATGTGAGTATGTAAAGTTTGACCAGTGATTGGTAGATTGCTGTGTGACCTGATTATTGTTAAATACAGACTTGTGTACCTGTGGTTTGCACCTGTAGGGGATGGGAATGAATAGGGTGTAATCCATTGCACACTGGACCTGTGGAAAGGGATGAACAGGGTCACATATTGCCACGTGTCTTTATATGTAGTCAGGTGTCGATGAAGGCGTTTGAATTAACCCAATCGACTCCGTAGCCCGGACCAGTCAAGCAGTGTTTCTATTTTCTTTTGTGGTCTCTGGTTGTCACATGGTGTTACGAGTTCAATAAGGATCCTTAGTGACCCGTCTGGGCGTGTTGTGTTGCTACCGTAAGTGCTGGTACTATCAGTATCATTAAACAAACGCCTCCATGCGGGTGCGTGACACCATAGTAGCGCCAGGCAGGGACGTTTAGACTACTGTTTGAGTGGAACGTTCAGTAACGGTCAAGGCAATGGAGCGAAGCGCGCTTGACGTCTGTTTATTTCCTGTCATGAGGGTGTGGGCTAGCCTAGTATAACCAAAAAAAACAACAAAAAAACGCACATCCGTCTCAAAAAAGTTTTGGGTGCAGGACTAGCAAAGTTGAATGTATGATGGAGGGCATGCATGTTGCGTCACAAGTAAAATCAGCCAGAAATCCGCAAGTAAAAAAAAAGCATAGTCTGTCTCTGCACCGGCGAAGCTGTGGAACCAGCGTTTGGCATTCAAAACATGAAGACATGAGACAAGACAGAGGGGTGTCGCGCCAGTTACTCCAGTCCTAATGGGTGCGTAGGTTCTGGAATGATAATCCACAGAAGCGAGGAGTGGAACTTAATAATTGTATTTGTATAGCACTGTGTCATACAAGGCATGTAACTCAAAGTGCTTAACAAATGGGAAAAAAAAACATTGTTAGAGATAGATTTAAAGGAGAGGTATAGAGGAGAGGCAGAAAAAGCAGGAAGGCAGAGGAAGAAGAGATAGACAGAGAATGTAGAGTCATAAGGTCAACGTAGGTTAGGACCAGGATTCTTAGATGTGTAAGGTCCATAGTGGCTGGGCCTATCATAAGTCATAGATAGTCACACAGAGATTGGGCGCTCAGGTGCGGCCCCTTGTGGCATCAGGGGTGAGGAAAAACTCCCTTTCGCTTGATTCATAGTTTGTAAGGGGGAAAAAAAAGCTCAGTGAGGTCTGAGAAAAAAGACCCCCTATAGTCAGGAAGAAACCTCAGGCAGAGACCAGCGGCCACCTAGGGGAGCCCCCTGCCAGGGCTGGTTGCGAGTAGTAAGGGCGCTGCGGCAGCTGGGACACTATGACGCCTTGGCAGCTAGGAGTTGGCAAGGATGAAGAGGTGGGTCTTCAGCTGCTTCTTGAAGGAGTCGACGGAGGTGGCTGATCGGATCTCGATGGGGAGGGTGTTCCATCTCTTGGGCGCATAGCAGGCAAACGCGGCGTCGCCGATCTTCTTCTGCGGGGGGGGTGGGGGTCCTTAGCAGCTTGGCATCAGTGGACCTGAGAGCTCGAGCAGGGGCATAGAAAGAGAGCATGTCTGAGATATAGCTAGGGGCAAGTCCATTTAATGCTTTAAAAACTGTGAGCAGAATCTTAGAGTCGATTCTGTATGAGACAGGTAACCAGTGCAGGTCTGCCAAGACAGGAGAGATGTGCTCTCTCATTCTGGTTCTTGTTAGGATTCTTGCCGCAGAATTTTGAATGAGTTACAATTTGTCAATTAATTTTTTTGGGAGACCAGAGAAGAGAGCATTGCAGTAGTCTATCCTACTGGTGACAAAGGCATGAATAAGTTTCTCAGCGTCTTGTCGGGGGGCCAAGCCGCGCACTTTGTTGACATTTCTAAGATGGAAAAAAGCTGATTTTGTTATCCTGTTGATGTGAGGCTCAAAGCTCAAATCCGAGTCTATGACCACACCTAGGCTAGTAACCTTATCTTTAATGTGCATGCTTAGGTCACCTAGGCTTGAGTGGAGTTTTGCACGTTTTTTCTTAGGCCCAATGAGCAACACTTCAGTTTTATCCTCATTTAATTTTAGGAAGTTACTGTTCATCCAATCTGTGATGGCAGACATGCATTTAGTCAAGGCATGAATGGCAGTGGTTTGGCTAGGCTCGACAAAGATACAGTCCCAGGAAAAAGTTTGTACACCCTTTGAAATTTCTTACCTTTCTGTCAAAATTGGTCATAAAACATGGTCTGATCTTCCCAGAAATCACAAGAAGGAACAACCAGAGTCTGCTTTAACTAATTCAACCCAAACATTTACAAGGTTTCATATTTTCATTGGCCATAAGATGTAAACAGTCACAGGACAGCAAGGCATAAGTAAGTACACCCTTGCATTCAATAGGTTTTAACCCTAAATTAGTCACAATAACCTCAACCAGATGTATCCTGTAGTTGCAGATCAGATTAACAAAACAATCTGGATGCATTTTGTCTCCCTCTTCTTTAGAAAACTGCCCTTCTTCAGCAAGTTTTCTGGGATGTTTGGAGTGAATAGCTTTCTTGACCTCTTGCCATATCGTCTCAAATGTTTCTGTCAGAGCTTTGACTGGGCTATTGCAGAATGTGTATTTCATTGTTATGAAGCAATTCTAAAGTCAATTGCCTCTAAAATATGGGTTGTTGTCCCATTTCAGCACCCATCCTCCTGTGTGCTTCAACTGTGTGACAGACTACCTCACATTTTTCTGTAAAATATCTCAATAAACGTCTGAGTTAATTGTTCCACTGATAATAGCAAACTGACAAGGGCCTGAGGCACCAAGGTAACCGCATATAATGATGTTCCCGCCACCATACTCAAAAGTGGAGATGATGTTTTGGTGAAGGTGTGGTTCTCCAGTTCTCCTCCAAACACGACATTGTGTGTTCCCCTGAACAATTCAACTTCGGTTTCAACGTTGGTCTACATAATATTTAGCAGTAATTATGAAGCATATAAATGCTTTTTTTGCAAACCTCAAAGGTGCAGCAATATTTTTTTGGTCAGAAACCCCATTAATTTTAGATTGGCAGAATGAACCCCATTTTTAGCTATTCTTGGTTACATCTCCACTTCTGAGTATAGTGGTGGGAGCATCATTATATGCGGCTACCTTGCTGCCTCAGGCCCTTGACAGTTTGCTATTATCAGTGGAACAATGAACTCAAGTTTATTGTGATATTTTACAGAAAAAAAACGTGAGTAAGTCTGTCACACAGTTGAAGCACACAAGAGGATGAGTGCTGAAATGTGACAACAACCCATACTTTAGAAGCAAATTGACTTTAGAATGGCTTCATAACAATGAAATACACATTCTGGAATAGCCCAGTCAAAGCTCTGACAAAAAAACATTTGAGATTATATGGCATGAAGTCAAGAAAGCTATGCACTCCAGACATTCCAGAAACCTTGCTGACGAGAGGCAGTTCTCTAAAGAGGAGGGAGACAAGACACATCCAGATTGATTTGTTAATCTGATCTGCAACTACAGGACAAGTCTGGTCGAGGATATCTCAACTAACTGAGGGTTAAAATCTATTTAATGCAAGGGTGTACTTACTTATGCCTTGCTCTCCTGTGAATGTTATAGCCTTATGGCCAATAAAACTATGATAACATGTAAATGTTTGTGTGGAATTAGTTAAAACAGACTCTAATTGTTCCTTCTTGAGATTTCCGGGTAGATCAGACCATGTTTTACGATCAATTTTGACAGAATTGTAAGAAATTTCAAAGGGTGTACAAACTTTTTCCTGGGACTGTATATAGTTGAGTGTCATCGGCATAGCTATGAAAATCAACATTGTGCTCTCTGATGATGGAGCCCAGGGGCAACATATAGAGAGAGAAGAGGAGAGGGCCCAAGCTACTACCCTGAGCAACTCCAAAAGGCACATCATACTTGTTGGAGACGTATTCTCCGATGGTGACAAAAAACTGCCTTCCTGTAATATATGTTTTGAACCACTCTAAGACGTGACCGGACAAGCCTACCCAAGATTCAAGGCGGTCAATTAGTATGTTGTGGTCTATCGTGTCAAAGGCGGCACTGAGGTCGAGGAGGATAAGTGCTGAAACTTTGTTTGCGGCAGTGCTGAGCCTAAGATCACTTATTATTTTGGTTAGTGCTGTTTCGGTGCTATGGTTGGCTCTAAAGCCTGATTGGAATTTTTCCAAGATATCATTCCCAGCCAGATGTTGATTAAGCTGTTTAAATACAACTTTTTCTAGTACCTTGCTTATAAAGGGGAGGTTTGATATAGGTCTGTAGTTGTTTAAAGAATTCTGATCTAAATTTTTCTTTTTTAGGAGTGGCTTTACCATGGCTGTTTTGAATGAGCTTGGAAAAATGCCTGTAAGCATAGAGGTGTTAACAATTTGCAGTAAAGGTGCTGCTAAGCAACCAAGTATGTTTTTTAGCAGATATGTGGGGATCGCGTCAAGGCTGCAGGTAGACTGCTTACTTTCCCTGACTATTTTACAGAGGTCGTCCTCTGTAATTGGACAAAACTTTTGGAAGCTCTCAGGTCTCCTAGGGGGGTTTAACCCTCCCCTCGGTGTATCGCCTGAGTGGGCGACAGAGGTTGCTGCGTTTCCACCTTGGATGCCTTCTGTAATGTCGGCAATCTTTTTATTAAAAAATCTAGCAAATTCCTCGCACTTGGCATGTGATGCTGCATTTAGGTTGTTATTGC
>NC_085862.1:47397679-47400179 GCF_034702125.1 Engraulis encrasicolus | reverse complement strand
GTCTGGTTAAAACGTTCAAATAAGGCAGGCAGGAGTTCGCATTGTTGACATGAAACCTCTTGAATCTGATAGTGAAATAGCCACTTGTTGAACTACTGGGCTTGCAGGCCTGTAAGACGTTGCCGTTATGGCATTTCCCAATCAACTCCGCAATAACAGGAAATTTAACTGAGGCTAATTTAGCACAGAATGCAATCGTAATCAAAGTAGTCAAGATGTAGTTCTAGTATGAGGAGGATTCAGAAGTAGTGTTCCGTGCGCGTCAGCTGTGAGTGTCAAAAAGCGCAGCCAACAAAGTTAGGGAAGTTCTCTGCTCCGCCTCCCTGATTTATTAGAACTGCACGCCGTTTCACCCCATGTGTTTTAAGTCAAACGCTGTCATGAAACCGTTGGATTAGCTTATAGTAGGCTATGTTTAGATTTAGTCAGGCTACTAGTTCAGTAGCCTAACCAGTAACCATCATGAAGTTGACCTAGGTAAACTCATGCTTACTGAACTAGTAGCATGACTAGTCTTAACTAATCCAACTGGTTTCATTACAATAGCCTACTATTAATTGTAGCATCTGATTTCCTCCCCGTTTTTTTGTTGCACAGAGAAATGGCATATAGGCCTACTGTAGGCTATTGATTAGTGCATGAAGATGTAGGTGCCTCCCCCTCCTGTAGTATAATAATAATAATAATAATAATAATAATAATAATAATAATAATAATAATAATAATAATAGGGCCTAATAATAAACATGGGGATTTTTTTTTTCTATTAGGCTACCTAGGGTTTCTCCAGACCCCCATTAGCTTGTGTGTAATTGTATTGGCCATTATTATGGCTACAACTGCTTAGCCTACTAGGAGGCAAATATGCATACAGGTAACAACATACAAAAAAAAAAAATACAGGAGTGGGACAGGAGTGGGAGTACTTTTGAGCAGGAGCGGGCAGGATTGGGAGTCGTTCCACACAGGACAGGACAGGACAGGATTTATTTTTTTTACTCTGGACCAGGATTGGGCAGGACAGGATTTTTTTTCTGGGAGCGGGACAGGACAGGAGTGAAAATCCACTCCCGTGTCATGCTCTAGTATGCACACATGCATGCATGCACGCACACATACTACACACACACATGCATACCACTCGCGTACCCCCACCCCCACACACAGTCTTTACTTTTGAAAGTGAAAGTGAAAAAAGTGAAAGCCCATTGGGAAACTCCAACTCCCATTGTCATTGTGACACAGCACTCCACAGCACACAAGTGAACACTGCACACTGCACACAACGAAATTGCATTTATGCCTCACCCGTGCAAGGGGGCAGCCCTCAGTGGCGCCCCATGGGGAGCAGTGCGGTGGGACGGTACCATGCTCAGGGTACCTCAGTCATGGAGGTGGATGGGGGAGAGCACTGGTTGATTACTCCCCCCACCAACTTGGCGGGTCGGGAGTCGAACCGGCAACCTCTGGGATGCAAGTCTGACGCCCTAACCGCTCACCCATGACTGCCCGAAAACGCCGTACATTCATCATCTGTACTATAGAATTGCTGTGAAGAGCCTAATCTAATCTTAAGTATACACACCTGTACTTAAATATGCACACACTACACACACAAACAAACAAACACACACTCACAGGTGTGTAGACGGTATCATAGAGATGTGCGTTACATTATCATCAATGGAAATCAATGGGCCGCTTCATATGAAATATTATGCGAATTGCCACAAAAACAATCTAGTAAAGCCACCTAAGTGACATTACATTCACAGTACAAAGTCCTTATCTCTCCAGGGGATCTATTCAAGGTGGTTTTGACTGTTACTTTCCCTCCAGGACCGTTAAGGCAGCAGGCCACCTAGACTGGGGACCCCTGGGAACACACAGCACATAGCCCGGGGGTCCCTGGAAATGTTTGCTATGAGCAAAATAGATGAACAAGTAGAGAAGAGTGGGTTTAACTCCTTATAGGGCACACACATCTCAGCTTCCATCTCAGTTTGACAGGCTCCAGGCCACTGCTGATTGGTCAAATGTCATGATGTCACTATCTGTGTCTGATTTCTCCTGATTCATTTGATATAACCCACTTGGTTGTACACCCCTGTAGAAGCATGGCAGGAGCATTTGTAATAGGTGTGCAAGTAATCAAGTGTTCAAATATAGTCACTTGCCCTATGAAGGTTTAACCCTTGTAAGGTGTTCCTCGTGTTCCCATCACCCTGCCTGTGAATTTCTGTTTATTTGTGTTTTTGAGAGTGGGAGATACAGAGAGAGAAAGATAAGGAGACGGTGAAGAAAGAGAGTAAACTCAATCCAAGCTCTCGGATTGAACCACTAGTGCTCTTATTGCGCAAGGTTGAAACATTGATGCACAACTGAAGGACCAAACAATATCTGCACTCCTTTTTCAACATACTTCACCCTCTGCCTTGTCTACTCAACATGTGATCACTGTTGTATCAGAGAGTTTATATTGATGTATAAGCCCCCCAAA
>NC_085862.1:47360179-47395179 GCF_034702125.1 Engraulis encrasicolus | reverse complement strand
ACCTCAGCCAACTGAGCCACCAAAGTTGGTGTGTGTGTGAGTGTGAGTGTGAGAGAGAGTTTCTGTCCTGTGCATGTACGAGTGAGCTCATCGCTGCTGTTGTTGTTTCAGGAGGAGCACCTTGGCCTGGGTACCAAGACCCAGATCTACGCGGGCCGCCTGAAGATGAAGAGCGAGGATGATGATGAGTCGAGCGGCTACCAGGGGCCCTCGGAGGTCAAGGTGGTGCTCAAGGTGCTGGGTTCCGGACACAGAGACATCTCACTGGTGAGACACTTCATCTTCCTACAAAGACAAATTCCTACTCTGTGGCTCACTAATTACGGCCACATTTGAATTTGCTAATTTCTGTACATTGTATCCGTTGTTGTATTCATACTTACGGCTGTTTTGTGCGTTGGGGTGCATTGTTCTGTACTGATCTGTGTTATCCACAGTTTTAAGCTCCCCAGTTTCATAGCAAAGAACAGACATAGGTCTATATCCGTCGATTATGTAGGATTTGATTGTGCCTGAAGCCAGTCTGAGGGCAGCTCAGTTCACCAATTTTATAACAATTATACAGTGTAGCTTATCTGATCTACAAGTATAATCCTGAAATGCAGGTCTTCCCCAAAAAATGTTCAACCGATCCTTTCAATAGACATTGCATCCTGCTTCTCTATTGTTTCAGAAATAGATGTTTTTTTCCCCATAATATTATGGAAAAAACAGATACATTAAACTGTGACAGTAATAGTGTACACTAAAATAGACTGATCCTCAGTCTATTTTTAGTGTACACTATTCGTGGCACAATTTGCTGTCAGGAGGAAAGATGTGAGCAACTAGCATTGTGTGATACTAAGTTTAAAGTATCTCTTTCTTCCCCTCTTTCCTTCCCTTCTTTCTTTCCTCTGTCCATCTCTCTCTCTCTCTCTCTCTCTCTCTCTCTCTCTCTCTCTCTCTCTCTCTCTCTCTCCCTCTCAGGCCTTCTTTGAGACGGCGAGTATGATGCGGCAGGTGTCCCATAAGCACATCATCCTGATGTATGGAGTTTGCGTACGCCAGCAAGAAAGTGAGTGATGCTGCCCGATCTTCGAACACTAGCCTGTCCCATTACCAATCGTTTTTAGCACTATCACTTGCTGATGCGAGTGCAGGTGAAAGTGTAGTGTGTGACCCAGTACTCTCAAAAGTCAAGGGGACATGCTTAAAATCCCCTCAATTTTGCCGTTGAATTGACATTCGGGAAAGGGAGAGCAAGTCTTCATCAGCCAGGAGTTTTCACACTGTGTTGTTGTTAGTACAGCTCTGTCATACAGAACAACTATATGTGGTGTGCACTGCACACCCTCCAAAAAAGCTGACTGACCAACCAACAGACAGATTCGCGACTAAGAAAAGAGTTAGTGAAAACGACTGGTTGAAGCGGGCTTTGTGTCCATTATGTTCCCACTGCTAAGTACTTTACAAGTCCTTTACCCAGACAGATAGCGCATTCAGGCCGACAGAGAACGGTGCCGATGTCCGTTCCAGCACCTAATCTCGAACCGGCCGGCGTGTTCATGCTGTAAGTCTGAGCGTGCGGGAACCGTTCAAGTGGTTTGCGATATGAAGAAAAAAAATACTTGTTTTTTTGTCTGTTAACCGTGCCGGACATCTGGGTTATTCACAGTCACGTGCCGTTAAGTTCAGAGCCTGGTATGAATACGGGTGGTTTGCACGTGAGCACTTAAGTGCTGAACGTAACTGGTGCGGGCATGGACACCAGCACCGTTCTGGTCGGCCTGAAAACAATCTGAGTGTATGACAGAATCAGGACGTACTGTTGGCTACTGTAGACTAAATCCATCAGCGCTGCCAGCTGACCAGTCTCTGGAAGGCAACCATGCGCTCGCTCCCCTGCCTCACTCTTCACCTTCTTGCCTGCTATTCTCCTCCTCCCTTTCTCCTCATTCTTCTCCTCCTCACCGTCCTCTACACTCCTCTCCTCTCCTCTGTCTTTCTCCTTCCTCTTTGTGTGCGCGAGTGCTTGTGTGTGTGCGAGTGTGCGTCTATACGTGCATGGGTGGGTGGTTGGATGCGTGCGTGCGTGCGTGCGTACGTGGGTGCGTGGGTGTGTGTGTGTCCTAATGTGTGTGGCTGAGTCTTGTTTTTTGGTGTGCCTCAGAAAATGTTCCTAATTTGTCCTTTTTGTCTGCCCCAGATACAACATAATACTGCAGAAGGTTTTGTACTCTCCTGGCAAATGTGTCCTTTGTCTTTGTTTGTCCCAGATATAATGGTCCCTATCTCTCTTACTGATGCAGCATAATGGTGCAGTGTCTCTGTGTGTGCACAGAGTTAAGTTAAGTTCAGAGCCTGGTATGAATACGGGTGGTTTGCACGTGAGCACTAAAGTGCTGAACGTAACTGGTGTGGGCATGGACACCAGCACCGTTCTGGTCGGCCTGAAAACAATCTGAGTGTATGACAGAATCAGGACGTACTGTTGGCTACTGTAGACTAAATCCATCAGCACTTAAAGAGTTTATGAAACGAAAACAAAGTAAAGGAATTTGACCATTTCCAGGACAGATTCTGAAAGTTCTAAGCCTTGTTAATGAAATGGGATATTGTCTGGGTGATATTTTGTCCTAAAAGTCATGTTAAAACGTTCCCAAAAAGTGTTTTTTTGGTGACATGCAAATTTTATGCAAATGATATGCGTGACATAGAAGGGGTGAGTTCACCTCATTCCACCTTGTTCAGATCAATGGTGGCTAGTACCAAAACAAAGCGCAGTGTCAAGCAGTGTGTTGCTGGAGAGCCGAACGGTGCCAGCTGCAAAAATGGCTACTTGACAGAAGGAATATCTTTGCACAAGTTCCCTTCTGTGAAGAATGATGGAACTGTGGCCAACAAGGAGAAGGCTAAATCAAGCTAGGGCTCTGTGGATCCAATGCGTGGTTTTGAAGCAAGCTTGTGGTCACTGTTGTGCTCGGCACATTTCCACCCCTTGTGCTTCACCACAAATGTGGAGGTCGCAGGCATAGTTGGACTGAAGACAATGCTATTGCCTCAAGCAGTTCCAACAATTGACATCGCCGGCGTGCAGACTGAAACTGCCCCTGTTTTACCTTGTCCATCTGCTTTGTATGTTGTTTTCAGGAAAGGGTAATGCACATTACATGCCAAACCGTTGCGAATGCTCTCGGAATATGCACTTTTTGTTGATTGCCATTCAACTGGTCAATATATTGGTTTTGGGAGGATATCCGCGCATCAGCGTGGTGCTCTCGGTAGAGGACAGCCAACTCACAGACTGGGCTACTGCTTAGCGAATAAATGGAGATGCACATAGCGTAGGCCTACTTTGAAGCGTTGATTGTTTGTTTTTAGTATTGTGGTGCATGTGTGGCTGACGTTTGGACACACCTCGTCCTCAGAGTCAGGCTGAGGGACACGCAACGCCTGTGACTTTGAGCACAAAAAATAATAATAATGATAAACGCTAAAAATATGCTGAGGACTCAGACTATATAGGGTGTTTTTCCAACAGCCTAATACCTCCGTTTTTTCTCTAGATGATATCTTTGCATGTAGCCTACATGCATTTCAATCACACTATATCGCGCAATTGAATCAAAATGCCCCCCATTTGTCAACAAATGCACACGCCATGTCATCTTTGGGTCATGGCAAAGCGCCCTTAGCAACCGTAACCATAAACATAAGAACTGTCAGGCTATGTCAACAATCGTCACTTCACCTGTCAGACATGTCACTTTCTGCAGATGTCAGATCAGTGCCTCTGAAATAGATTTGTGCTGCTGTTTTTTTTTCTCATGAGGTTGGATGTGTGGTTTTTCGACACGCTGATGTTTGTATCAGAATTTTGGTTCCTTTATAAGATGTGGGTCCATCAAATGTGTGTTGTTTTCTCACATCGCCATACTAGCAAACCAGGGACTCCCCTCTTTGATGTCACAACCCAGCTCATTAGTCACACCAAATTTCACAGAATTCACACTTTGAGTTGCCATTTTCACAAGTTCCTCCAGGATGATTGGGTTCAAAGTCTCATCGATGCTATCAGAAAAAAACAGGCTTTAATGGGAATGACCGTTTGTTTTCGTTTCATAAACACTTTAAGTTGCACATTTGTGTTATTTTTAGGTGTGTAATAAGTCTCTCTGTCTCTGTTTCTGTTTCTGTTTCTGTCTCTCTCGCTCTCTCTCGCTCTCTCTCGCTCTCTCTCTCTCTCTCTCGCTCTCTCTCTCTCTCTCTCTCTCTCTCTCTCTCTCTCTCTCGCTCTGTCTTTCTGTCTCTGTCTCTCTCTCTTTCGCTCTCTTTCGCGCTCTCTCTGTCTATCTCTCTATCTCTCTCTCTGTCTCTGTCTGTCTCTCTCTCTCTCTCTCTCTCTCTCTCTCTCTCTCTCTCTCTCTCTCTCTCTCTCTCTATCCCTCCCTCGCTCTGTATCTCTCTCTCTCTCTCTCTCTCTCTCTCTCTCTCTCTCTCTCTCTCTCTCTCTCTCTCTCTCTCTCTCTCTCTCTCTCTCTCTCTCATATCAGATATAATGGTGCAGGAGTTTGTGCAGCTGGGTTCTCTGGACCAGTTTATGCGTCGGCAGAGCAGCCCTCTCAGCACCGCCTGGAAGTTCCAGGTGGCCAAGCAGCTCGCCAGCGCTCTCAGCTACTTGGTATAACGACGCAGACACACACGCAGACACACACGCAGACACACACACAGACACACACACACACAGACACACACAGACACCGGCACAGCTCGCCAATGCCTACATGGTTCAAATACAGGACACACACTCAAATATGTGTACAGACACACACACACACACACGCACATGCTTGCACACATTCACACACACGCACGCACGCACATACTCACACATACACACACACACACCATCACAGTAACGTGCTACAGACACACACAAACACACACACACACACACACACACACACACACACACACACACACACACACACACACACACACACACACACACACACACACACACACACACACACTCAGACACACACTCAGGCACACACACACACTCAGGCACTACACACACACTCAGGCACTACACTCACACTCAGGCACTACACTCACACTCACTCACACACACACACACACACACACACACACACACACACACACACACACACATACACACACACACACACACACACACACACACACACACACACACACACACACACACACACACACACACACACAGTAATGCCAAACAAAACAGGTATTTTGTTTGGGTACAGTATATCACGAATGTGAGTACACCCCTCACAGTTTTTGCAGATTTGTTAAAGTAAACAAATTTACTTTAGATGGTGTCAAGCATGTGTGGTGGTAAGCAAGTGAGTTTTACAAAAAAAGTGTATCCTCTCTAAAGCCAAGCATGGTAGTGGGACTGACATGGTTTGGGGATGCATGGATGCTGTCAACATTGGTAATCTGAAATACACCTAAAAGAAACATGCATGTCAACATTGGCTGTGACTACTGAAGCAGATCAAGATATTCTCCATAGGTTTGCTTTCAAATCTCAGTCAGATGCACACTCAAAATGTAAAGGTTCCATGCAAAGAAAGGTTGAAACGCACACTGATGACCTCCCTTTTAATCCCTTTTCATTTCGAGACGATTCGAGCCAACACAGCCCCTTCTCTACCGGATTTTAATCTGGGCTGTACTCACTTTTGTGAGTACATGTTCAAACATTAATGGCTGTATGTTTTTTTTTTGAGTGAACAAGAAATGTAAGCGGTTAAATATGTTGTTAAAAGGTCACTAATCATTGTGTCAAAGTGACATTTCTGTAATGCTTTCCTATGAAAAGATATACTCACAAATCTGCAAAAACTGTGAGGGGTGTACTTACTTTCGTTATATACTGTATAATCTGTCGAGTAAGATTAATGCTCCAAGACAAACCAAGCAAAACAAATATTTTAGGAATCTTTTTGCATCACTGCACATGATGAATGCTCACACACACTCACTAGAGACTACTATTTCCACACTATTTGCGCACACTTTAAAAAAAAAAAAATCAATGTTCAAAAAATGCTCCTGGTCATCATCCACTGCTGTATTTCTAAATATCACTAATATTGAAATAAAGTAGCCAGTCTCATCCACAAGCTTACAGGTTTTTGTATAATTGCATTGCAATAAGAAGTAGCATCAACAACCACTCAACATGCACATTTTGATACAGTGGATTCTGAGCAGAGTGTGCTGTGTGTGTGCTGTGTGTGTGCTGTGTGTGTGCTGTGTGTGTGTGCCGTGAGTGTGCCGTGTGTATGTTTTCGAGAGAGAGATGGAGAAAGATGGAGATGGATAAGGATAAAGAGGGAGAGGGCGATGTCTGTGAGCATAAATTTAGGCTTTAGCTTCACAGCTTTTGCTGATAACATTACCCAATCTTCCTGATTCACCACCTCACAAAATGATGCCAGGCAGCAGAACTTTTTTAAAACTTTATCCTTTTGGTTGTTAGTTTTCTACGTACTACCTTCCCTGACAGTGCCACAAATCAAACGCAAATTAGTTCAACCGCCAGAATTGAATTGAATTTTTTTTTGTTTTGTTTAATTTATCTGCCTGATCGCATGCCCTCCACAAAACACCACACACACACACAAAACACCAGTAGCGATGTATGATGGATTACTAAAAGCAGGACAAGCTTGTGTCTGCATGCATACATACATTTACTGTATACTATTAGCCTGTAGGCCTGGCTTCTGCAAATGGCTTCCAGAAATATGTCCCCTGTTACTGGCAGGACCTGGAACTTCAACTGTCATCTTGGCAGTGCTGCTGCACTAGACAGCTGTTCTCAACTCAGCCGGCCAGCTGCTGTGTAGTTCGATCTTTTGGGAAAATGCCTTTTACTCCTCTTTGTAAAGGGTCAGCAGATGTTTTAAAATAAGTAGTGATTTTTAAAGGTTTTTTTATTTTTTATTTTTTCAAGGTATCCTGAAAATTGCATACACCACCAATTCCTTTTAACCATCCCCCTTAGCGTGCAATAAATGTTTCACTTTGTCTCTGATAACACTGAAAGCAGAGCAGAGCTTTTGGTTCGGGTGAAAAGGTCAAACATTGATTATGCTGTGGTATGCTTGTTATGACAATGGGCAGGGCATTGAAGGACTGGACTTTTGTAGTGAATACATTTCTGAATGCACTTTTTATTTACATTTTTTTACAGCTTTGTTCTGTCTTTGAATTTGTTTTATTTAATGGCAGTGTCTGTCAGAGCCTCTGACTCAGAGGTATGTTTTCAAAGATGTTTGCTTTGATAATCTGTTTACTGAGCGCATGTTAATGAATGGAGATTAAACATTCAATGCTTAATAAACCCATTTCTGAACCCTTGTTTTGCTTGTTCCTTGACCAACCTTCAGGAGGATAAGAAGTTGGTGCATGGCTTTGTGTGCACCAAGAACATCCTTCTGGCCCGCGACGGTCTGGAGAAGGAGGGCGGGCCATTCATCAAGCTGAGTGACCCCGGCATCCCCATCACCGTGCTCACCAGAGAAGGTAACACACACACACACACACACACACACACACACACACACACACACACACACACACACACACACACACACACACACACACACACACACACACACGCACACGCACGCACACACATGCACATACACACACACACACACACACACACACTTTCAAACCTTCATATAAAATGTAGGATATATAATTGACTTTTTGACTCTCACTAGAGTAGGGTTCCTCCTTAGTTTTGTGGGAGCTGAGTGTTTCTGTGGTTTGACACCACAGCAGCTACCATATAGAGCGCTCCTCTTTTCCTGATGCTAATACAGAAGTGGAAAAGAAGGAACAGACACTCTTGAATACTCTTGACTACTTTCTAAACTCGGGTCTTAATAGAGATCTTAGGAGTGTCCTTAAATGTCCTTTAGATCTATGAAGTAGGTTTGTTGCATCATATTGTATATGTGCGAGTAGGCGAGTTTGTACACCTGGCCTGGGCTGCCACCACTGTCTGACAAAAAAACCTGAATCCCAGTCAGATCTCACACACATCCAGATCCTTTTTTTCGGATGCAGGGTCAAAGAATAAAGTTCATGAAGGCAAAAGATGAACCGCACACCGATGAGCTCCCATTTAATCCATTTTAATTTGCGTGACGTTTCGGGCCACCCTGGCCCTTCCTCAGACAAAAAAGCTGGACATTTCAAACTCAATCGACCCTTTTGCTTGTATACAATGGTATCCTTCATTGAGTGTCTAGGAAAGTTTTGTTTTTTTCTAGAGATGCACCGGATCCAGATTTTTAGGATCCTGCTGGATACCAGATCCACAGCTTAAGATCCTGCCGGATCCGGAACCGGATACCGGATCCTACGAAAGGGTTGAAACACATAGCCAACTCGCACACGTGGGCCCTTTTTATTACGTTGGCGCAAACTATTTTTAAGACTAATTGGCTTACTGCCACACTGCCTTCAACGGCTGCTTCCAAAGGGCTTTCACTCCATGCAGCGATTGGGTTGTGAAAGACTGACTGAAAAGCCTAGGCTACGTAAAAAGTAGAGATGCCCCAGATCCTGATTTTTAGGCAACTGCCGGATACCGGATCCACTGCTTAAGATCCTGCCGGATCCGGATAGTCTGAAAAACCCTAATGGATCTTGGATCCTGTACATCTCTCTTTTTTTCTCTTTAAAAACGGTGACAATCAGGAAAAACGGGACGGGTGGCAACTCTACTGTATACACTTGGCTGTGCAGTCAGCTCATAGTCTTAACCGTGTCCTTACTACAAACTGTGCAGTAGGTTTACGTATCGCATCATCTGTCTGAGAGCGTTTGTCTGCACACACAAACCTATACTGCGCTCTTGGTCTCTGATTGATCAGTCATGCGTTGTAAGTGGTTGTTTTTCTAAGCGCCCCTGACTGACTCACTAATGACCAAGCTGCGTCTGGGAGGTGAGGTGAAAGCCATAAAGCGCTATTCCATATAATTGCCCATTTCAACGGCTGCATTTGTTTTGAACAGCAGAGTGCATGAAATCGCACATTAATATCTCAAAGGATAGAAATGGCAGTGGCAAGTGCAGGTAATTCAACTATGATTTTAATGATCCAACATAACATTTTCAATTATTCCTGTATTTTAAGTGTGATTTGTGGATGATGAGTGTTAAGTTTAACCATGAAGTATAACGGCCTTAGATTGACAGAATTTATTAATTCAACTTTCAAGTTCCATAGCACCAATTCTCTCTGCACTGTGTACAAATAGTCAACTTTAATAAATATGCATTGCACATATCTCCAGTCTGTTTTTCCATTTCTGAGGTGTTTTCTCGTCGATTTCAGATGTTCTTTGTCTTGCAGTTCACACGGGTAGTGTTTATTTTCTGCTGGCTGGTTGCAAATCAAACATTTTTTAATAGAACAAAACACTGAATCAAAACTCTGAAAAATAGAACTTTTCAGTTTCTTCAGTGGGGAGTATGCAACAAATTCTGTAAATCTTTTGATATATTGAGACACCCCAGCAAAAAGATGTGTTGTCCGCTATTCTTAATGTTTTTGTTAAGCAACTCTTGCTTGGCCTAGACTAGCCACTGTGAGAAAGGTGTTGGAGTTCCTCTTAAGGGCCGTACACACACGTCGCTGCTAGTTACTCGCTCAGCGGATGAAGTCAATAGAATGTCTACGTGTTCCAGCGAGTCTCGCTGGCGAGTAGGCGAGGAGAGTACAAGCGATACGATGTGGGCGGGTTCCGAGATAAACTTATTTTATCTTCGAGCGACGCGAGTTAAGCGAGTAACCAATTGGAATGCAGAATACAGATTATTGACAGGTGACGTTGCCCCTGTGGTGTTCTGACCACCTAACTTCTGCACGCCATCACACTTTGGTTAAAAGTGTTGAGGAAAATACATACAGTGTACACCATCAAAGGCTATTATGCATGGTTGTGCACAGCACACGATCAACGTTAAACAGCGTAGGCCTACATTTTGTTTCGTACGGACGTTATTGGCGCGGACAGCGGGAACCATGACAACCGGTAAACAAAATCACCCAGAGCGAGTGGCAAGTAGGCGAGTGAGCAAGTAGCGAGTAAATAGCAGCGACGTGTGTGTACGGCCCTTTACACCAGCTGACGAAGCAGACATAGCCCTCCTCTCCTCTCCTCTGCTCTCCTCTCCCCTCCTCTCCTCTCCTCTGCTCTCCTCTCCTCTCCTCTCCTCCTCTCTCTCCCCTGCTCTCCTCTCCTCTGCTCTCCTCTCCTCTGCTCTCCTTTCCTTTCCTCTCCTTTCCTCTGCTCTCCTCTCCTCTCCTCTCCTCTCATCTCCTCTCCCTTCCCCTCCCCTCCCCTCTCCTCTCCTCTCCTCACTCCTCTCCTCCCCTCCCCTCTCCTCCTCGCTCCTCTCCCCCCTCTTCTCTCCTCTCCTCTCCTCTCCTCTCCTCTCTTCTCCTCTCCTCTCCTCTCCTCTCCTCTCCTCTCCTCTCCTCTCCTTTCCTCTGCTCTCCTCTCCTCTCCTCTCCTCTCCTCTCCTCTCCTCTCCCCTCCCCTCCCCTCCCCTCCCCTCTCCTCTCCTCTCCTCTCCTCTCCTCTCCTCTCCTCTCCTCTCCTCTCCTCCCCTCTCCTCTCCTCTCCTCTCCTTTCCTCTCCTGTTGCCCTCGGGGATCCTCCTTATCTATCATGAATCTCTGCACTCACTTTTTGCTGGCTGTTACTGGAAGATCATGTTTTCTGTGTGTGCGTGTGTGTGTTTGCGCATGCGTGCGTGCGTGCTTGCGTGCGTGCTTGCGTGCGTGTTTGTTTACAGTACATGTGTTAGCTTCTGTGTGCGTGTGTCTGTGTGTTTGTTTGTGTAAGCGTGTGTGTCTGTGTATGGGGTGGTTTGTGGGAATTTGTTGGACTGGTGCCAGATGATCATGTTACGAGATGATGCCTCTTGCTGAGAATCGGAGGGAAATCCAGGAACAGACAAGCCGTCTTAATATAGTAAAATGTAGCCAACGGGGGCCCAATATTAAATGGACAGCAGTTTCAGTGTTAAACCTGTCAACCTCAAACAGATCCTGTATCCTGTATACTCTGACTCCTTTACGGAAAACACACCGTGTCTGCTGCTGCTTTTCTAAGCTGCCAAACATTACACCAAAGGGTGGTGTGTGTGTGTGTGTGTGTGTGTGTGTGTGTGTGTGTGTGTGTGTGTGTGTGGGTGTGGGTGTGGGTGTGGGTGGGTGTGGGTGTGTGTGGGTGTGCGTGTGTGCGTGTGTGCGTGCGTGCGCGTATGCACTTGTGTGTGCGCGCCCCGTATGCACTTGTGTGTGAGCGTGTGTTTGAAATGGCCCTCTATAATATAATGGTAATGTGTGGCTGTGTAGCTGTATGCTTGCATTAGTAGTTGCACTTCATGGCCTAAAATACAAAAGCAGAATATTTTGTAGTTTGTCATGACAAAAAGTAATTCCAGATTAATGCAAACTATTGTAAAAGTTTAAAATATGAATACACCTTGCGTTGTTGTGTTGTTTGATTGTGTGTAGAGTGTGTGGAGCGTATCCCCTGGATCGCTCCGGAGTGCGTTGACAACACGGGGAACCTGAGCGTGGCGGCTGACAAGTGGGGCTTCGGCACCACGCTGTGGGAGATCTGCTACAACGGAGACGTGCCACTCCGAGAGAAGAGGCTCACCGAGGTACAACACACACTCTCACACCATATTTATCACACAATGTCTTAACGGGGCGCAATGTAGGATGACGTCATTTGCACGGTGCCCGTGGCATGCCTGTCTTAAAATCTACACCGTCATGAAAAAAATGCTATTCATTTGATAAGCTCGCTGTGAGAATGTTTTCATCATAGAATGCCAGCAGTTGGTAGAACAAATGTGAAGATGTGTCTGGCGGTATGTAAAACGTTTTTTTCGTATGAGAAGTGTTTCCCACAACACTCGCCCGGGTCGCTCTGACAGAAGTTACATTTTGGGATAGTGGACTGTGAAAGAGGTCGCTAGAGTCATCGTTCACTTACATTGACTCAAATAAGCATCTGTTGACTCTGGACAGTGATGAATTAACCTTTAATCCTACATAGTGGCACTTTAAATTGAAAACTTATAACACAATGATCTTGTTCAAGGTGATGTTTTTTTTTTTTAAGTAATTATTAGGGGCCAAGCAGCGAAGCTGGCGAAGGCCCCTATAGAGTTAGTAGGTTTTCTTCATTGTTATTATTATTATTATATAGTCACCATTCTTCTCCGACTGTAAGTCTATGGCAGCCCATAGAACCGTAGCTAGGAAAATGCTGTAAATTGGCACACACATTAGGGACAGTCTCAGCATTACCCACAGCGATTTATAGGTCCCCAGTCCCAACGCTCTAGCGCCACCAGCAGGTCAAAGTTGCAGGTACATTTCTGCTTGTAACTTTTGAACCGCTGGGCCAATTTTTATAAACTTGGTATCCCTGGAATCCTTGAGCCAAGACGAATCCAACGCACCCTATGACGTCATTTTCCGCCAGGATAGTTTTCCCGCCATTTTGCATTTTGTAAAATTCAATAAAAATGCTTCTTTTCCCGCAATTTTTGACCAATTCGCCCGAAACTTGGTATATAGTATCTCTGGACTGAGCTACACATGGGGTCTCAAGGAATATTGGATATCTTTTATCGTTGAGCCGTGACAGCCAATCAAAATTGTCGTAAAAGTGGTGAAACAGGAAGTGAGGTCATATCTCAGCAACCGTTTGTTGAATTAGGCTGGGATTTTGTATATACATAGTAGTCCATCCCATGACCTACCACAAAAAAAATCAAATCCCCAGCTCAAACTCAGTAGCGCCACCAGCAGGTGAAAATTTTAGCTACATTTTTGCCTGTATCTTTTGAACCGTACTCCCAATTTTCTAAATATTGGTACGCAGGTCATCTTCACACCATGTTGCACCCAGGTATGGACTTTCGTAACGATTGAAAAAACTATCAGCTCACAGCAGCCATTCAAAATTGTGGAAAGAATGGAGGGATTTTTTCTTATCTCTCTGTCCCCTCTGCCCCCCTTGCGCACGTTCACTGACACCATTCTCGGCAGGGGGTCAAGCCCCACTGCCCCAGCCCCTGCACCCCCCACCCCACCCCCTCCTCACACACACACAGACAGACAGAGGGAGAGGGAGAGGGAGAGGGAGGGGGGGGGGAGAGGGAGAGGGAGAGGGAGAGGGAGAGGGACAGAGAAAGAAGAAGGGAGGGAGGGAGGGAGAGGGAGGGGGGAGAGGAAAGAATTTTTAACACCTCTTGTCGTTTGCCGGTGACAGCCAATCAAAATTGTCATAAAGGTGGCAAAACAGGAAGTGAGGTCATATCTCAGCAACCGTTAGTCAATTTCTGTTAGGATTTTTTGCACACATTCTAGTCCATCCCATGACCTCCCACAAAAAAATCCAGACCCCAAGCTCTCTAGCGCCACCAACAGGTAACAGGAAGTGAGCTCATATCTCGGCAGCTCTTCAACGGATTCAAACTAAACTTGGTTTACGTGATCACACTCTCGTCCAAGGAATGCACACCAACATTGGCGAGATTTGGACCAAAGGGGGCGCTGCAGTTCCTTCTGTTGCCGTGGCGGCTCTGGCAAGTTTACTGCTTGGCCCCGCATTGCTGCTTGCAGCTATATTTCTAATTTAAATAGTTTGGAATTAAGATACTCTTCACACTCTTACTCAGCCATCCATATCACACAAACAGTGGTGGATATTCCAAGGGGTGGGGTTCAAACCACAAAAATCCTGCCATGTAACAACTCCAAAATTATTAGATTGTAAGGTATTACGTGTTATTTATAAATCAAGCTTTTTATAGCTTTTCGATTCGAGAACTATGGCAGACTACGTATTCAGCACTTGTGAGTCTTCAATCTCAATCTCCAAAGATCTGTACACTTCCTTTGAACTCTCTCTCTCTCTCTGTTAATGCATTTTAATGGATCTGATCTCATTTCTAATGTCTTAAGTCTTGGTATTTTTTCCTCTCTCTCCTCTGTTTCCCTTGTCCATTTCCCCTTTTGTGTGTGTGTGTGTTGTTTGTGTGTGTGTTGTTTGTGTGTGTTTGTGTGTGTTTGTGTTTGTGTGTGTCTGTGTGTCTGTGTGTCTGTGTGTGTGAGTAGAAGGAGCGCTTCTATGCGGCTCAGTGCCAGCTGGCCACTCCGGACTGCAGGGAGCTGGCAGAGCTGATGACCCACTGCATGACCTATGACCCCCGCAAGAGGCCCTTCTTCAGGGCCATCGTCAGGGACATCGACATGCTGGAGGAACAGAGTAAGACATGCAACAGACACGTAGCCCCTTAACACACAGCGTTCCACCATTGGAACCTTGTAATGGTCACTTAAAAAACGTAACTAGCATAGTATGACACCACTATCAGGGCTTTTTCTGAACGGGGAAATAGGGGCGCTCCACCCTCATACCTCCGTGGGTGCACCCTCATACTTTTATATTTATATATATATATATTTGAGCGCCCCTTATAAATTTCTCATTCATGTGGGGGAACACCCCCCTTCACCCCCTGTAACCTGCCATGATGCTCCCTCATGCCAAAAAATCCTAGAAAAAGTCCTGACTATGACGGTGCATAGGGTGTTTAGTAATACATTACAACTTTATATTTCCATTCTGGTAACAGCTCATTTATAACAAGGTTAAGGGGTTAAAGACTATGTCCACTATGTCCACCATGTGCCTGGATGAACTTATCCCCCGATATCCCAGAGCACCCAAAAAAATAACGTTAAAAACACTCTGATGACTGCTTGAGCTACCAGCTACCTGTGTGCCTTTCACTATGTGCACTACTTAAGTTTTCAATCTCATTTATTTCTTTAAAGCGACACTGTCCCATTTTTGGAAATAAGGTTGTTTGCCATCTCTCGTTGAGTTAAATAAATGACCTTTACCGCTCTCCCGTTCACCCACCCATTCTCTGTGTCTGGCGGCGCAACTTGCTTGCATGTTTATTGCAACAACCTTCCTATCCACTAAGCTAACACCCGGCTGCAACCACACTTAAACATTGTGTAGGATTCCCGGCATCTTCACCATTTAAACGCTTTCTCTTGAAGGTGAAAAGTGTAATAATATTAACAAGCGATTTCCGAAGCTGAATGGTCCAAGAACTATATTCTCGAGTAATCTATATTCTCTGCACAGCAATCCACAAACATAGCAAACCTGCGGTCAGGCAGCGGCTGCATAAGCGTAATGATATGGAACAACAGGACTGTAGTTTCTGTAGACAATGTCTGAATGTCAGGACTTGTGTACAGAAACTACATGTATGTTGCTCCAAAGGAAAGGTCTGATATTTAAGACTTTTGGATCCCCTTTCTGAGAATCCACAATGCAATAGAGTGGTTCCAATCAAGGAAACAACATTTCACAACATGCTAAATTCCAGACTTATTCCGTAAATGAGCAAACTGAAGAGGGCCAAGAAAAATATTTCAGGAAAATCATTAAAATGCTTTCAATTAAAACAAAATGCATTGTCTTCATATCACTTCAGGGTTACCATCATTTTACTTTGCATATGAAATGCTTAAAAAGTCATTGTTGATGGAGATGATCTCTCAATACTGCCACCTTGTGGTGTATTTTGGCAACTTCCGATGTACTGCCCATAGAGGTAGAAAATAACACTAGAGGACACAGCAATTTGCGTCGGCACTGGGAAATGGCAGATGGAGCTTCCCAACTTCTGTAGGTAGTGTAGGTAAATTCAGGCAATACAAGTCAATGGAGAACACGCCCACTCCTGTCAAAAAATTGACTAAAACTGTGTGAATATGAAGTAACACATTAATCAAAGATCAGATTTGAAATGTCAGGCTAAATGTCTACTTAAATCATATGAGTCGATAAAATACATTTCAAAATCAAATAATATCTTTTATGAACATAGTTAGCAACACACTTCAACTATTGTCCTTGTATAGTGTGTTGATGGACATTTTCACATGATTAAGCCATTTTTGACAGAGGTGAGCCTCGTTCTCAGTTAATTTCCATTTCTCTGATCTACCTACAGATAATGGCCGCTACAGATTGCCGTAAAAAGGGGGACGGGGTCACCTCTAGTGTTATTTTCTACCTCTATGGTACTGCCATATGGTATTGAAAGTGGAAGTCGCATTGGGCAAGTCCCATTGTCATTCTCTCTCTCTCTCTCTCTCTCTCTCTCTCTCTCTCTCTCTCTCTCTCTCTCTCTCTCTCTCTCTCTCTCTCTCTCTCTCTCTCCACCACAGACCCATCTCTCACCTCTCTGCCAGACCCCTCCACTCTGGAGGTGGACCCCACCATGTTTGAGAAGAGATACCTGAAGAAGATCAGAGAGCTTGGGGAGGTAAGAAAGGCGGATTCTCATGACGTTTCAGTAGATAAGCACAACAAGGTTATGACATTTAAATTTCTCGCTACAGAAGAGAAAGAGCAGATTATGAAAAACACAGTTGTGAAGGCAACAGTAGCTTTAATCTTAGCTAACAAATGAGCTATGTATAGTAGTAGGAATTGAGGAAGCTTATCTAAACTTTAGAACTCTGCCTACCTCCGAGTAATAATATGAAAGTTATTCGAGTTGAACTGATTCGCCAATAATAGGTGAATGAAGATGGCAAAATCTGTGCTTACCCACCATGATATTAGGGAATGAAGCCATAGGAAGGACGTACACTACAGTAATTATAGCAAGGGTTGCAGTAGGGACTGAAGAAAAGTGTAAATGGAAACCTGATTCGTGTGTATGTGTGTGTGCTTCTTTGTGTGTGCGTGTGCGTGTAACAGGGTCACTTTGGCAAGGTGGAGCTGTGTCGCTATGACCCACGTGGGGACCGCACAGGGGAGCTGGTGGCCGTCAAGTCCCTGAAGCCGGAAAACAGCGAGGAGCAGAGCAGCAACCTGTGGTGCGAAATAGGCATCCTCAAGGAGCTCTACCACCACAACATCGTCAAGTACAAGGGCATCTGCCAGGAGGAGGGTACGACTATATAGACATGCTACACACACACACACACACACACACACACACACACACACACACACACACACACACACACACACACACACACACACACACACACACACACTCCACAGCATTGTAGGACTACACACACACACACACACACACACACACACACACACACACACACACACACACACACACACACACACACACACACACACACACACACACACACACACTCCACAGCATTGTAGGACTACACACACACACACACACACACACACACACACACACACACACGCACACGCACACACACACACACCATTATCTTGTCAATTACAAAGGCGTTTTCCAACTGGAGGCTAGGAGACATACTTTAAATACATGTACATACAGTACTGTACACACAGACACACTGAAGGTGACTTTGCCTTTTATTTGTGTTGATGTTGTGCAGGAGGCCGGTCGATTAAGCTGATCATGGAGTATCTGCCCATGGGCAGTCTGAAGGATTACCTGCCCCGACACAAGGCCAACACCAGCCTCAAGACACTGCTCAACTACGCTGTGCAGATCTGCCAGGTATGATCAATGTTTTTGAGTTTAAAGTCGTATCATAAACTTGACCTATTGCTTATGAACTAATCTAATAGTTAGTTGTGGGCACTAAAGTAGAGGTGTCAAAAAACAAGCTAATTTTCCTCCCAACACATGTAACTTATCTGAGTAACCAGTAGACCTGTGTATTTGTTCGATTTTTAGTCATTTTCAGTAACGACACAGTCTCATTAGGTACAATGCGGTAAATTATTTAACGGCTATGTAATACCATGTGCTAGTGTCACACCATACTTACACTGACACCATATATTTATTTTTCCTTTTACTTTTGACACCACTGCTGTAAAGTACATGCGAGCACCTGGACACAGTCATGGGAGCTCAACCTTTGGCCTGGTTCCAGAATACACACAGACAGCGGGTCATTTGGAATGGTTCACAGTCAGTCACACAGACTTCTCACAGCAGTGAGGAGGACCCTCTGCCCCAATCTGTACCGCCCAACAAAGCAAACAAGCAGCTGTGTTGTCACAGAGCACTATGCACCACAGCACCGTCTCTTCCACAGTCTACTCTACACATTCCTGCTAGAGTGTTTCGGACTGGACCTTTTGGAGTTTGTGGAGTGGATGTGGCGACATACTGCACTGTTAACTCTGTCAACTATTCGTCATGCTTTTATTAATGCCCAGCTAGTATGATTTGAAGGCAATTGAATGATCTGGTAATATATTAGTGTCAGGGCCTCATTCTATTTAGGAGATATACCGTACAGCTATGTCACTAGGATGGCCGACTTAAAGCAATACCAAAAAATATTATATATAAACAATATGAACACACTGAAGGCCAAAAAGTATTTCCAAAAGAGTTGAGTGCTTCATCGATTCGTAATAGGATGAGAGGCATTTCCAAATTCTCTCTGCTGCCCTCTGTGGGCCACAAATACATTACATCTATTCTGATTCCAACCTGTCAGACTGAAGATAAAAGGAAATTAGACCCCCTTATATGGATATGGATATTTTTTATAAACAGTTAAAAATGTTTTAAAAAAAATCTAATTCGCCCTTGAGTTTATAAGTAAACAGTTGAGGCTCCCAAAAACTAACAGATATATCCCATGTAAAATATAAAAGGTTAAAACAAATCTGTCCCCTCCTCTCTTCGATCCTGTCCTCTCCTCTCCTCTCCACTCTCCTCCCCTTCACTCTCTCCTCATCACCTCTCCTCTCCTTCCCTATCCCCATCATCCTCTCCTCTCCTCTCCTCTCCTCTCCTCTCCTCTCCTCTCCTCTCCTCTCCTCTCCTCCTCTCTCCAGGGCATGGACTACCTGGGCTCTCGGAACTACATCCACCGTGACCTGGCAGCCCGCAACGTGCTGGTGGAGAATGAGAACATGGTGAAGATCGGCGACTTCGGCCTGACCAAGAGCATCAAGGACAATGAGGGCTACTATACCGTCAAGGACGACCTGGACAGCCCTGTCTTCTGGTGAGGCCGGGCTGCAGTCTTTAGTAGTGTTGCAAAGGGCACGCTCAACCTCTAGAGTCAAATAAATCACTTAAGGTGTGCAAAAAAAGCCTACTAACTTAAAGAGGAGAAAGTCTGCATTCATGATGACACTGATAATGGCTTAAGGGCTGAAACGCGTCTGCTTGTGAACATGGTGGAATCTAAGAAATGAAAAATGAGACTCCGCTCGTGAGTGCAGACTTTCTCCTCTTGAAGTCTGCAGTCTTTATTAAGCTGGTGCAGGACACTAGTCTACGTCATGGACTATTCAAAGATGGACATCCACTATTGTATACAGTCTACAGTATATGAACTGATTAATGTAGCCTGGTATGAGCCGCCCATAATACTGCTCTTCATTCGCATTCGTGGTCTGGAGGTTCTTTGACCTGACGCGATTAGAAGGGCGGGAGGATTGCACTCAGTTCTGGTTTGAAACGATTGGACAGCTCTCTCACTGTCTCGCTTATTGGCCGGCTGCCTGGTAGCCGACTAAACCCTCCCCAGAAAAGAACTTCCAGACCATGAATACGAATGAAGAGAAGTATTATTGGTAGGTCACCAGGCTAGCAGTAATGTATAGTATGGAGTATAGTATCATTTATTGATCGCAGGGGGGAATTAAGTACACCTAAAAGGAAAAAAAGCAATCTGCCACATCCTCAGTGTCAAAAGTATCTGTCTGTTAGTTAAAGGAACAGTCCACCTCATTTCAAGAAACTGCTCATATGCAGTTAAGTCCCAGTAAATATGAGAGTACATAGGATTTTTCGTCTATATGTTTGCATTGCCTACTTTAACAGTATAGCCAAATTAAGTGTAGCAATGCAAGTCTATGGGAGCAAACAAAACATCATCAAATTTACTTATAAATTACTTTAAAATGAAATTCATCAGAATGCAAAACGGCTATTTAAACCTGTCCTGTGATCACTTGTGGCTTAATGCTAATGCTCCCATTTCCTAATGCTCCAGTCATTTCCAGTGATTATGCTAAGCTATGCTAATAATTGTGATACCATAAATCTAAGTACTGAAAACACTGAGAAGAATATGATATGCACATTCATGAACAATGTATGTAAATACTGCAAATGTGAAAATCAAAAAGGGCGGACTGTTCCATTAAGTGTGTGTGTGTGTGTGTGTGTGTGTGTGTGTGTGTGTGTGTGTGTGTGTGTGTGTGTGTGTGTGTGTGTGTGTGTGTGTGTGTGTGTGTGTGTGTGTGTGTGTGTGTGTGTGTGTGTGTTTGTCCTTCCTGCAGGTATGCCCCTGAGTGTCTGGTGCACTGCAAGTTCTACCGGGCGTCTGACGTCTGGTCGTTTGGAGTCACCATGTACGAGCTGCTCACCTACTGCGACCCCTCACGCAGCCCTATGACCGTAAGCAACGCACACACACACACACACCGTCTCTGTCTCTCTTGCACACACACACACACACCATCTCTGTCTCTCTCTTGCACATGCACACACACCATCTGTCTCTCTCTTGTGCACGCACTCTCTCTCTCCCGCTCTCTCTCTCTCTCCCGCTCTCTCTCTCTCTCTCTCTCTCTTACATCTCTCTCTCTCTCGTACACACACAAACATACACATACACAAACACTCCACAGCTGTAAGTGTTGTGAAACAGTGTTACAGTCAGATTAATGATGCATGGGGCCACACACTACACTCAGACAGGCACGCAGACCGCACAGCACAACTATTAGTCATGCATTGTTGAATACGGCCACTCGACCATTAGCCACTACTAACAATGTGAAGGCAGACACAAACAAGCACACACCATTTCGCGTGCCATCAGGTCATCCTGCTAATTTCATGTTTCAACACATTTTCAACTTGTTAGTGTGACCGCTTTCCTCCACCTCATCAGGCCCTGCACACCTGTCTGTCTGTCTGTCTGTCTGTCTGTCTGTCTTGTCTGTCTGTCTGTCTGTCTGTCTGTCTGTCTGTCTGTCTGTCTGTCTGTCTGTCTGTCTGTCTGTCTGTCTGTCTGTCGGTGTCTCTCTGTGAAAGGATGCATGCAGTATGTATCCTAATGTGTGCGTAAGTGTGGGTGCGTGTTGGCCTGTGCACACTTAACGTTAGGGACACATAGATGCGAATTTGGCCAAGGGAAGCAAACTTCGCCATTCTTTCCCATGAGAGAGGCGAAGACAAGCGAAAGCAAGCGAACAGGAGCAAAATTATTAAACTAAGTTTAATATTATGCAAGTGAGGAGCGAATTCGCCTGCCCAATCAAATCAACAACATAACTGTTCCATTCCATTTGATTCGCCATGACAATCTGATGACGGTTGAGCTGTCGGAATGGAACACTGAATTTTGCCTCTTATTGCATCGCTCGTTTCGCCTGCTATGTGTCTCCACTGTTCGGGTAGGGTAGGGAAGAATGAGGTTGCTATGGGGAGGTCTGGCGAGGTGCGTGTGTGTGCGTGTGTGTGCGTGTGTGCGCGTATGTGAGTGTGTGTGTGTAAAGATTGGGCGGATGCGGAGCAGATGGATGAGAGCCCACTGCCTCTTTGGAGGAGCAGAGCAGTGGTGACCTGTCAGCAAGGACTAAGAACTTTCCAGGGTTCCCTACAATCCGATGAAAACCCTGGAAAAGTCCAGGAAACTGAAAGTGACACTTTCCAGGCCTCCAGGAAAACAAACTTAAGGTTATGAAAAAGTAATGGAAAAGTTAAAGAAATTAGGGACAACAGTGAAATGGGTGAAAAAGAGTGGGAGCCCTGAGTTTTGCGTTCCAAGAAGAAGTTGATTACAACTGGACTCTTGTAGGATAGTATGACCTGGACAAACAAGAATCACCATAACAGACATTGACAAAGAGCATCAGGGACACAGACGGGGACAAACAGTGTGTACTTACCACACTGTACATACAAGAAAACTGGCCATTCAACGTACAGCAATATGCAACACGTGGGAGATAGAGCAGAGTGGAGTTTTGTACATTAGCAGTGTGGTGGTGAACTTAATATTATTTTGCTATGATGACGATTTGCTATGATAATGAACAATGGATTACCAAGAGCAGCGCAAAATGAAACGGGGGCAAATCAGTCGTAAATCCACTGCTTTTGTAATTGTCATCCTGTCATCAGCAGAATCTCATCGTTAGGATATGCACCGTAAACTAATCACACGTTTGTGGAACTCCACCTCTCTCCTCTCGTCCACTAGTGATGTAGTATGTGGAGAAAAGATGAGATCAAAGAGGGACCCCTTCTCTTCTCCTCCCACAGCCTAAGGGTTCGTTAGTAGAGCTGCTTGTTGGTTCACACAATTCCCATATGTAACCAATCTTGCACTCTAGTCTCAATCCCCACTCGAAGCTCGAACCTGCAACCTACCAGTTAATGCCAGAGTTTGGCATGAGCGGCATAGTGTCATACTAAAAGGTCCAGACCAATAGCTCTGGGCTACGGATACTGTATGAGGGTTCAGGAGGGAGGTTTACTAACGTTCCACTGCTAAACTCAGCTAGTTGGCATCACGCTGCACATATCAATATTTCCTTTAATGGCCACCTCGGATTTTCTTTTTAACACATTGAGTACCGACGACGTAATAATGCGTTTTTCACGCCCATGCGTTGTATACCAAAACGCAAAAATACGTTTTTGCATTTAAATATCATATTTTGAATCTACACCCTTCAATGGACAATATATGTGATTTTGGTAGCTCTGTGATGGACATAAATGACAACATTTGCAGTCCAAAGTTGTTTGATTGTTATGATGTTTGAGTGTTATGATTTGGATATTTTAATTTAACTTACCAAGATGTCTGGAAGCCAACCCATGTCGCCTATCGCGCTGCCTGCATTGATTTCCCTAGTACGGTCACTGTAGCATCTGTTGTCTCTGACTTCACGCAATAGGTAAACACCATTGTATAGTGCCTGGAGTGTCTTGAACTTTCTGGACTTGCTAGACCTTTACCAGATCCTTGGATCCAAATGGCACCCGATATGTAATTGCAGTAATGCGCTCCGATTTGGACGTTTGATCGCCAAAAAGATAAGTTCCTGTGTCTTCCTGTATGTGAGAAGCCAGAAGCTAGCATGGCTACATATCATGATTCCCTGATTGTCGCTCCCAACGCAGGACGCTCCCCTGTCGGCTCGCTCCCACTAGCCAGACTATCGATCCGGGTGGGACTACACGTCCGGGAGTGATAGAAACACCTGGGACTACACGTCCGGGAGCGATCTCAGCTGGGAGTGTCCATCTGCCACCGCATATGATTCGGGTCGGATGGGCTAGGCTACATCTAAGCATCATATCATTTGGATTTGTTGTCAATGTTGGGCTATTATTTCGGGAGTCATCGGGAGCTATTTTAGCAAATGTCTCACCCTCTGCATGTGTGCAAAGAGTTTGTGATCAGTCCACGTGAAAAACGGGGATTTCAAAGGGCATCGATTGCTGGTGTCGTAGTGTGACAGAGCAGGAGGTGTGCTGCCGTATTCGTGAATCGTGCTATGTTGTTGTTTCCCTAGTAGCCTACGATCGGTAGCGTGTATTGTGTCTGACTTCACGCAATAGGTAAACACAGAGACCATTGTATATCGTGCCAGGAGTATCTTGAACTTTCTGGGCTTGCTACCTAGACCTTTACCAGCTCCTTGGATCAAAATGGCACCCGAATTGTAATTGGAGTAATGCGCTCCGATTTAGAAGTTTGATCGCCAACCAGATAAGTTTATTTGATTATTCACCCCTATGTTGAACTGTCTTCCTGTATGTGAAAAGCCAGAAGCTAGCATAGATGGCTACATATGGATCGGATGGGCTACATCTAAGCATCATATCATTGGGATTTGTTGTCAATGTTGGGCTATTATTTCGGGAGTCATCGGGAACTATTTTAGCAAATGTCCGACCTTCTGCATGTGTGCAAGAGCTTGTGTTCAGTCTGTGTGAAAAACGTGGATTTCGAAGGGCATTGATTGCCAGTGTCGTAATGGTTTAGAGCAGGAGGTGTGTCTTGACGTGCAGGAAGATGTGTGTCAGAGCTAACCTTGCACCAAATTGTGATTAAAACCAACTCATCCCCTTTCAAACTCGTCACATTCTGAAGAAGCGCACCCTTCACAAAAACCTCAATATCTCCGATTATAGCTGAATTCCATGGATACCCACTTCGGTTTAGCGTGGGTTTACTCGGCAATAAAAGCTCGTAGAGACACACAGTTTTCACCTACTAAGAGGGCAGCGTCTCCACTTTCAAACGAGTCATAACATATTTCAGTGGCCCTATCACATAATAAGCTGTGAGTCTACAAAAAAACGTAAAAAAGGGCTTAGAACGCTGGTATTCTACGACATAATTCCGTGAGCACCGCCGGTATTCAATGTGTTAAAAGATATTTTTTGGTCTTTTTTTTTCTTTTCAGCCTTTATTGTTTTTTTTTTTGTGAGACAGGATAGTGGAGGAGAGACAGGAAGTGAGCTGGGAGAGAGAGATGGGGAAGGACCGGCAATCGAACCTGGGTCGGCCGAGTGGTAAACGTGTGCCCTACCATATCAGCCACGGCAGGGCCATTTTTTGGTCTTTGACAACTTTATTTGAAAGGGCAGTTTGAGAGGTGGACAGGAAGGAAATAGGGAGAAAGACTGGGAGGGGTCCGCAAATGACCCGGGCCGGGAATCGAACCCGGGTCGGCCGCATGGCAGACGAGTGCCTCACCGGTTGGCCACGACAGGGCCTGGTTTTTCTTTTTTGTTTTCATTTAGTTTCATTTTTACGAAACCCACCACATATCAGTATTTCCTTTAATGACCGCTTTGGTTTGTTTTTGTTTTTTTTTCATTTTTAAATTTCATTTAGTTTCATTTTTACGAGACCCACCACAACACAACACAATTAGTACTGGGTGCAGACACAGCATCGGCCTCTAGCCCCCCTGATCATAACTGCTCATCTGTGTCCTGAAGACAAAGAGAGAGTGCACTAGCTAGCTGCCTCTTCCAGAGGGCTCAGAGTCTACAGTCTCTGCTCTGGAGGGAGGAGCCAGGATGATTTGGACTGTGGAACGAGATCTCCATGTTTGAAGAGCCCGTGATCACACCGCTCTCTTCCACTACGTCATCCCCTCTGTCTCTGTGTGCTCTCCAGTTCTCCTGTCTTTCTCTCTCTCTCTCTCTCTCTCTCTCTCTTTCTTTTCGTTCTCATTTCATCTCGTAATCTGCTACTGTATATCTAGCTCTTGCTTGCCTCTATTCTTGTGTTTACATACTGTGTACTCTAACTCTTTTGTTGTTTCTCTCTCGTTCTCGGTCACTCTCCCTCATTTATAGATTTCGTCTGTTATTCTCTCTTGCGCTCTTTCCCTCTCTCCTGCAACTCGTGGAGGTGTCTCTCAGCCCGGCCCAGCTTGTGTGTGTTCAGCAGATGGTGTGTGTGTGTGTGTATGTGTATGTGTATGTGCGTGTGTGTGAGTGTGTGCGTGCGCGTGCGCGTGCGTATGTGTTGTGTATGGGTACAGTACAGTACAGTGTGTGTGTGTGTGTGCGCACTTGTCTCCATGGTGGCAGATGCCCATGTGTGCTGGTGTCTGTCCTGTGCCAGCGCCTCGTTCTGTGCCATGGCAGAGTGACTGGGAGCCTGTCCAAGCAAGCATGGCCGCCCGCCTCCCACCCTCCCAGCACCCTCCCACTCTTCATCTGTGCTCCTCACACAATAGAGATTCACATAGCACACACACACACACACACACACACACACACACACACACACACACACACACACACACACACACACACACACACACACACACACACACACACACACACACACACACACACACACACACACTTGAACACATTCACACTCTTACAGTACACACACACACACGCACACGCACGCACGCACGCACGCACGCACACACTTCAAAAATCATTCACAGTCTTACAGTACACACAGAGACAAACAAAAGCACACACACACACACACACACACACACACACACACACACACACACACACACACACACACACACACACACACACACACACACACACACACACACACACATACACATACACACACACTCCACAGGTCCATTGGTTGCACAAAGTTGTTTTTTTGCTGTTTCTTTCTTTTGCATCGACTTGAATGTGTAGGAATATCAAACAGTCAGTTTATCATTCTTCTCCCTCCACTTCTTCACTGTAGGAGTTCTTGAAGATGATTGGTCCAACACAAGGTCAGATGACTGTCACCAGATTGGTCAACGTGCTCGAGGAAGGGAGGAGACTGCCCCAGCCTGATGCTTGCCCTGATATGGTAGGGGAACGCATACACACAGGCGTACACACACACACACACACACACACACACACACACACACACTGTTGACTTTCTAAAATGGATAAAATTTGTAATTACCTCCGACAGGAGGTTATGTGATTGCCCAAATTTGTGTGTGTGTTCGTCACGCTGCTATTACATGGCCTGCCACAGGGTGCGCAAGGACCACTGAGGAGGAGCCCTGAGCAGCACCACTTACTAACTGGCGCACCTTCACGCAGCCACCTTCACGCAGGCACACCGGGGCAGAGCATTGAAGTGAAATGCATTACCGCAGTCAAAATCGCTATCAAAAAGCAGCCTTAGCTACAGCCTCGCAGATCGTTTAAGTTCACAATGCTGTCACAAAACATTCATATAAAATGAAGCTGAAAGAAAGGTGCGCGCGAATTGCGTTAGTCCACAGTGATTTGCTGCTTCCCCAATCCCTGCGCACTGAAGCCATCAGCACTACAAACATTCCATAGACTAGTTCCTAGACTTCATAACGAATGAACGCTGGAGATGCGGTGAACAGTGATTTTCAATACGAAATAGAGAGCAGGCCCGGGTGCCGATCAACTGCCCACAGTGCCAAGACCAGCTCGCAATAACCCTCATGAACGGATTCCCATAGGGTATTCAGGTAGGAGGAACTTCAACAAGTGTAGTGTCGGGGTAGGCAATGATTCCGCCAGTCGAGTCGACATGTCTCTCGCTAAGCAATTGCGTTTGTACCACAACGTTGGTGTCACGATATTGCAACAGCTAGAGATGATAGAAGTGGATTTACCTCTCAAAAGTTTGTTTAGCCTTACGAAATAGCCCAAAAGAAACAATAACTGATACTCCACAACCATCCATGCACTGCCACTGGATAAGGGGATTCTTGCACATTTCATTCTGATTCAATAATTAAGTGAACGGCTCAAAGTAGCCACAGTATGTTGTCTTGTTATTACAATATATATATATATTATATATATATATATATATATATTAATTAATATATATATATAGGCCTATTACTGCGCGTTGGGGACCGCTGCACTACTGTAGAATATGTAGGCCTACTACGGGTTTTGGCCAATGAAAATTGTGCTTTTTAATTTGTATTTTGTTTTTAGATGGTAGCCTAATGAAAGGCATGCTGCCAATCATCAACAATGTGACTAATATGTAGCAATGAGCTTCAAGGCTTAAGTGAATTTGCAAATCACAGAAGGCATAGGCTATAGCATGAACAATCACTTTGCCAATAAAACAATCAAAGGTGAACTAAACAGACCACAGCTAGAGGACATGGAAATGATAAAAGAGACAGATAGAACTATAATTTGGTTACGACTTGAAAGTTCAACTACCTGAACACAAATGCTATGTTGCCTATAGGCCTAAATGCATGAAACCACATCATGACTCTACACCTATGTCCAAAACGAACTGAACTTCCTTGGCGGAGGTCTGCGTTCTCTGAATGCATTTCTAGTTTATATTGTGCTGGCATACAAACCTAATGATTTGACATCTCTGATGGTTATTGATGCACTTATGTGTACCTACTTATATCAATGCTTTTGGTGCAGCATTCTACCTTGTCTCTATGTCTCGCTATTTAATTCAGGTGTAATAAGTCTCTCTCTCTCTCTCTCTCTCTCTCTCTCTCTCTCTCTCTCTCTCTCTCTCTCTCTCTCTCTCTCCCCTCTCTCTCTCTCTGCAGGTGTATGCCCAGATGAGGAAGTGCTGGGAGAGCACCCCAGACAAGCGTATCGACTTCAAGGGCCTGCTGAGCGTCTTCCAGCAGATGCTAGACAGCAACGCCTACCCGTGAAGACTCCGTCCACCCCCTCCCATCCTTCCTGCCTTACTTATTGTCCTGTCCCTACAGCTGCCATAGGACGCCTGCCCGCCCCGCCCGCACGCCCACCCGTCACACTCTCAAGCTTAGGACACACCGGACTTCAGATCACACGCATTTAAATACCGCACTTGACCGAACTCTTAACAGTATACAGGCTTGATGTAGCAGAAGCTTTTTTTCCTTGATGTGTCTCTACCCTTGTGTGGTCACCGTTCTCCTTGGAGAGCAAAGTCGCCTGCTTCAAAACATTACGGTGGATAATATGAGCAAATGACTGAACTGATCACAAGAAGACTGTGAAAAAGAGACACTGACTCTGTTGGGGAAAAACAAATGACAAAAAAAAGGAAACCAACAAATGCATGGCGAATGTTCTGCATTATCTTAATTTAAATATGCAAAAGACGAAGCTGTACACGCTACATCTGCAGAGGCTGTTGTACCTGCGTTGATAGTGTCACACCTGGAAGCCTTTTCTTTCCTATCTTTTCAGAATGTTGTATTTTGTTTGTTATATAGCTATATGCATATATTATATATGTATGTGTGTTTTGTAATCCTGTTTAGACGATCTAGCAAAAGCCCTGGGTAACGCTGTATTTTAAAGTGCATAGGTTAGCCAGTAATACATGCCCAAATATCTGTTTAAGTGACTTGTAAGTCACGTGTTAAGCAAATGCAATCATTTGCAAAGTTGCATAAAGTAAAAGTAGAAGTACTTTTACAGATGTACTTAAAACACTAGTAGTATGCAATTACATTGTTTCAACTTTGTAATATTATACTTCTAGTGTTGTAATTACATCTTCAAGGGTCCTTTTACTTTATACAAATGTGTGCATTCACAAATGTCTTGTTCACACCCAATTGGGCTTTATAAGGCCTCTATTATTGATATACTCTTACTAATTAGGACCTAGTAGACCCTTTACACATCTTGTAAGTCACCTCTACAGATGGTCATTAAGCATGTTTTACTGGCTAACACCTGTAGCCTATTTTTTAAGAGTTGCCAAGCCCTCAGCTGGAAATGAGCAAAAGAGAGAGAGAGTAGTGTATCTCTCTTTATGCATGACGTAAGGAGCAGGAGAGATGGTTTTATTTGCTCATCCAGAGTTGAGTAGTAATCTCTTTGGATAACATGCCCTGGGTGAATGACAATCTACAAGAGCCATTGTCAGCTTGTTGTGTGTGGCTGTGGTCTATGGATTGCCCGAGGGGTTGGGGCCTGAAGGGTTTGGGATCGGGCGGCTATGTGCTGTGTTGGACTGTACGCTACAGTACAGACAGCCACAAGTGCAGTGGCCTCCACAGAACAAACATGCTGCTCTCCTCTCCTCTCCTCTGTCTGCATGAGTCACAGAGCCCTGAGCACCCGAATGCTATAACATTTGTGTGTGTGTGAGTTATATGTGTGTGAGAGAGAGAGAGGAAGAAGGGGGAGGGTGAGCAAGTCCAGGACAAGTGCCGCTCAGTTGACTTGATGGAATGTTCTGGATGGAGAAATCGTCTGTGGAATGTTTAGGAAGGAGCGATTGTTGCCTCTTCTCAGCGGGTAGCATCTGATTGGCCAGGCAGACATTTGATGAACGGCTGCCGGCTTCCAATAGCCACCCTGCTTGTCCCAGAGACTCGTCCTGGAATACCCTCCCTTGAAGCCGCTTGCTCCCCAACTATTACTCCCTCAGTGTCGCTACACTCAGGAGAGCTCCTGTCCTCTCCTCTCCTCTCCTTTCCTGTCGGCTCATCCACTTTGTCTTCCTCCTCCTCCTCCTCTTCCTCCTCCTAACCTGCACATTTGAGCTGCAGAAGACAAGACATTGGACTTGGAGCCAAAGACAGGAGAGCTCCTCTCCTTTCCTGTTGGCTTCCTCCTCCTCCTCCTCCTCCTCCTCCTCCTCCTTCTCCTCTTCCTTGTCCTCCTTCTCCTCCTCCTAACCTCCACATTTGAGCTGCAGAAGAGAAGACATTGGACTTGGAGCCAAAGACTTAACTCTGACTTGCATGCGAATGTGCACCCCCAGGGCTCAGCGCTCGACCCGGCCAGTCATAATGTGTCTACCATGCAAAGCAGATAATGATCTGATGCCTTCTTCTCATCATCATGACCTGTGATTATTATATATCAGAACCGCTTGGACTTGTAGAACCTAGTGTGGCCACTAGAGGACACCAAAGTATATTGTATGTATCAAACACAAGTGCTATTGGACACATTTTGAGCCCAATTTGAAAAGAAAAACTGTTTTATTATGTGATGACAATTATCCATACTTTTGTCTTTGCGAGGCGATTTCAAAGAGTACAGACCATGGCATATTTTCTATGTGAGGTGCTTGCTTAGAACGGCTTCAGTGGCAGACCATTTCACAGATCCAGTGTATGTATGCCTACTTACAGTGAGAGGGCCCAGCCCTTTAACAGAAAGCTAAGGGGTGTACTACAGATATGGGATCTTAGGGCTAACAGCTATCATTTTACTGTTGGAATTGTGTAAAATATGGCCCTACTCATTCTGTCCTTTGTCATTATGGTATTGCTTCTACAACTGTAAACTAATGTCACCTTAAAATGTTTTAAGTTTATTTGCTTAGATTATTGACTGTAAGGGATGAAGGAAAGTCTTAAAGGGTGGAACTGAGAACAGCTGAGCAAAGTTTGCTGAGTAAACAGCAGCAGAGGCGGATGAGAAAGACATGAGATCATGTTTGTCCCAATTCTTAAGGTTTTATTCCGGAATGTAAAACAATTCCTGCTTCAAAAGAACAAAAAAAATGTAATCATATTAATTCAGAGAAATAAGACAGGAAAGTACAACATGTGGAGGAGAAAATGTACATAAATACCTTTCAAATAAATAACATCTTTTTTCACCTTTTTGCTGTTAATTAAAAAGCCTTCCGCTCCATAGAATGAAAAGTTCTCATCAGTTTTTGTCTATTTTACAGAGGAAAAAAAGAAAAAGAAAAGCATGCTAAAATTCCATTGTTCCTAAAAATAGCTTATTCACAGTAAAGCAATTTTTAAACACAGTATAGATATAAAATATTGCAAAAAGGTTCTGAAATTTAAGATCCAAACTGAAACCAATCTTATACATAAACAGTATAAACTCATAGTACAAACAAGGCCAGCAACATATGTTCAAAGCAAAGAGGCTTCTATTCGCAACCCAAACCCCAGACACAACATCCTCTGAAGTCTACAGAGAGAATTTAAGTATTGCAAAGCTTTTCAGAAGCCTCACAGAACATCCCTGCACCCACCCACCCATCTCCAACGCATACGTACACACAATTCACTCGTGCAATCTACTGTATTAACACAGACCAGTCTAGTTTGATTAAGGAAAAGCGATGTGTTCAAAAGCAATTCCCCTGATCATCTGAACATCTCATGGAGTAACCTGTTTGAACTACCTGTGAGAGTGGAAAGATAGTTGAGTATCGTTCAGAGGCCACTTGTTCATACTTGTAAGAAAAAAAGCCCTGGGGTTAGGACAGTACCTTGTGTGTACAATCAATCAACTAGCCTTGCCTTGCAGGCCACATGCAAATCATCACAGGCACATTCGCAACTACAGTACTTAGGCTCTTCTCCCCCAACAGTAGTACCAATCTTCTCCATGTACAGTAGGACCACAGTCCCCCACTCTACTGCCCTACAAAGACAAAGTGCAGTACCTATGCCAACATTGAAACGAGAGAGAGACCTTCAAAGTATTGGTATTACATGTACCTCTAGGTTGGATATTGTAGTTACTGCAAATTTGACATCACAATATCTGTGAAACAGAACACATTTGGACCATAAGGCTTTGTCACAACAAGAAACAGGAGGTGTTATGAAAACCGTTTTCAGTCTACACTCAATTTTGACAAAATATGTAGTTACTGCACTTTGCCTTTGTTGGGCACTCTACTCCGCTTGCCTACAGCCCATAATACCTTCCATCCCCCCTGGCAACATGCGCCTGCATGCTATACCAACAAGGTGGTGAAGTCACAAGATTAATTTAGAGCTAGTGGTAAGCAGGTTATAGAACCCTGGCAGTCTTTCTTATCTGTTAACTAAATAGAAAAGTATCTACTTCTGCCAGGTGCATGAATATCTCTGGGTAGTTAAAGTAATCTTATTTGCCACCTCATTTCTATTCTTACAGTTAATTGTTTTTATCTGTGTAAATATATGGCTAACTGCCATGGACTCCACTCAAAGTTTCCTGGTTTAAGACCACTATTAGCAACTTTAAGGTGTCGAATCAGGCAAGCGTCAGACAGAGATCGGACAGTCTGAACAACCGATCGGTGAGGGCAAAAAGAGATCCACCACCACCGCATATTGTAGGCAAATGTGCTTATATCGAGATGCCTGATTGGTTAAAGCACATCAATAGAGGCCTGGTGCTGGACGGCACACTGACCAATCCATGGACTGCACAAGCAAGTACAGTAAGGGGACAGACCTGTCTGTTCTAGAACATTTGCTAACCAGCATCCATAGAATGGCCATCTTCAGACGCTGCCGTATAGGTCTGCCTATGCATGTTGAACATACCTATGGAAAGCACAGCCTGAGGGGAGTATTCCAAGAACCTGGCTAAGGAGTAAATCAGGTTAAATTAACCTTGAGGTACTGGTAAATCATCTAATAGAAGAGCCTGGATTCTTCATTTTCTTAGCTAAATGACACATGTGGGCTATCTATCAGGAGGTTTACCACTTCCTGTAGGTTGACTTAGCCAGGTTCATCCCTTAGCCTTGTTCTTGGAATTAGTACCCTGGATGTGTACTCGTATGGATACAAGACCAGCCCATGTCCACGCTATTTGTATATTTTTTTGTGTGGGGGTAGTGGGCCTTACATCACTCACATCTACGCTTCTCCTCCATCTCTACTGATTGCTCCCATCTTCCCTCAGTAGCCGCACAGGCTTGCTGCGCTTATTAAAAAAGGTACAGGGCAGTGGCTTGGCATGGCTTAGGGAGATTCAGCCCTACATTAGATTAGGCTGGAAACATACACGCGCGCGCACACACACAAACACACAAGCAAACAAACGTCTACTGGAAATTGTGGCACACAGTTATCATGGCTTATATTATCATGGGGCAAACGGGCAAGGGTGTATAGATACAATCTCAAGAGTAAGAAGAATATAGCTTCTAAAAAAACCAAAAAAACCAAAAAAAAAACAGATCTAACACAGTAGCTCTTCAAACGCTTGAACACAAAGAAAACAAAGAGGAAGGGCTGTAAAGTGTCGCACTGTTTTACAGTAGAAAGAGGTCACGAGAGGAACAGGGGATCTCCTCAGAACACTACCTTTTTAAGACGCGGAGAAGAAAGTGACAGGGGGCCAAAGCTGTGCGGTCAACCGGGGTAGTATAGACAACATGGTAGAGAGGGGATGAAGGAGGAGGAAAGACCGTGTTGTGGGTACCGGCCAGTCTACCACCAGGCTCTGGCACGGTCTAATAAGTCACAGTCCTGCACTGGTGGTGAGCCTTCATATTTGGGCAAGATTAACTCCTGCTAAGCCTCAGGGAAAGGGGGTGGTGGTGGTGGCTGAGCCCCTGGCAAAAACAAAACACCTTTCCTCCTTAAAAGGGTCATGAGACTGAGAAGGCGTATCGGGCAGGAGGGCTGTTGGTTGTGGGGTGTGAGGGGGTGGTAACCCAGACGGAAACCTCACCAATTGCCATTTAATGGTATTGTAGGTGTTATTGCCTGTTTTTATTTTTCCTCAATGACAAGACAACAGGGTCACTTTATAAGTTTTGTGTGATCACAATCTAAGCCATCACCTTTTACTCCATACTGTCTGACACTGACTGATGCATGTACGCACACAGACAAACACACACACACACACACACACACACACACACACACACACACACACACACACACACACACACTGTACATCAAAGCACATTCGTCTGCTTTGACAGGACCGAAACAGTAAGTCATCACGTCACATAAACACTATTATTTATATTTATTGTTAATCATCAGTATTGAACATTATTATTGTTGTTAGATTGCAGTGTCGGCAGCTGTAAAGCTTTTAAAAATCTCGCGCATACCACTCAGTCAGCCACAGTCAGTCGCTCTGTCCTCAGTAACAGCATGTTCCTCGGCAACACGCAGCCAAGGACACAGGCTTCGGTTGTCATGGAGAAACCAACCCCGTCGATACAATAGATATCTACAGTGTATGGCTGTGAGAGGATATCTATGGCCAAATACTACCTACGTATATACCATGACTGTATAGACTGTGAATGGACACTATTCACTTTATCACTTGATTCAGTTCAATGGATTTGAAGCATTTTTTTGCAACCAAAAACAACATTTCCTATTTGGAACTGTGTAATCAGAAATGTGTCCTCGGTATCAGAGTGGGACGTGATGTCAAGTGGAAGTTTCTGATATGGCAATTCTAGTCAGTTGCAGAATCGAAAAAATTGAAAATAGTTAACTTTTGGACCGTGCCGTGTTCACAGAATGTACAGTCGTTGGTCAATACCCTACTAGCAACAGGCGCCGAGGCCACAGGTGAGTCACCACGGCAACTCCTATTATTGCATCACAAAGAGGGGTGGGCCTCTCTGATCTAGCGCAGTGTTAGACCAGCATTATCCCTCCGCACACTTCAAAACGCACTGCAGCATTCACACATG
>NC_085862.1:47347679-47355179 GCF_034702125.1 Engraulis encrasicolus | reverse complement strand
AGTGAGGGAAGGTTGTTTTTAAGTGCTGTTGTGTATTTTGTCCTGTTCAATCATAATTAGCCTATGGTCATTTTAAAAAGTTTTGGAAGAATTTATCAGGCGTTTATGCTTATATTGAGAGAGATGGGTAAAGATTGGGCAATGACCTCAGGATCAAACCCAGGTCCCCGGATTTATATATATTTATATATATTTATATATATATATATATATATATATATATATATATATATATATATATATATATATATTCATATATAGCCTACTGGGACAGTGCTCACTTTTCTTTACTGATGAGTACAGAGAGTATCTTGGAATGTCTTGGAAATGGGGTAAGATTGTATTTAAGCTCTGTTGGCTATTTTGAACTAGCTTACATTCATTAAAAAGGCTTTTCATTGCAGAAAAGGGAGAATGCCATGGAATGTATGTCTCCATGCTAACCCTGTACTTACGTAATAGTACTGGTTCCAGTCGGCGGTAGGGGCGGGGGGCTGGGGCAGGGCTGCAGTGATGGGGGTGGCGTGGGGGGCGCTGATGAAGCTGGGCATGATGGGTAGGGCACCGTAGGCGGGCAGCACGGCGGCAGGAAGCACCGTCTGGGCACTGCCATTCAGGCCCGGTCCCAGGCTGGCCTTCACTACCTCCGCCTCCTGCAGCGGAGAGATGAGATGAGCAGAGGGAGAAGACCTCATGAAACATATCATAGAGGTAAAAGAGATGAAATCATTTTTTAGGGGGTTTTCAACTTTATTTAGACAGGACCGTGAAGAGAGGGACAGGGAATGAGTGGGTCAGACAGACGGGGGAGGACGGGAAAAGACCCAGGTCGGGAATCGAACCAGTCCAGTGCCCAAGCTGGGCCAAAGAGATTAAATCATGTATAAAAGAGAAATGCATGAAACTAACACAATGATTTACCAGCAGATGTTTCAGAGCTCAATTCATGTAGAATATAAATACATGAAACTAACAAAACGATTCATATAACAGAGGGAATAGAGATGGAATCTACATATAAAAGAGAAACGCATGAAACTAACACAATGATTCATATATGGATAAACCAGCAAAGGCTGCAGAGCTCAATTCACATGTATAGAATATAAATATATGAGACTAACAATGATTCATATTTGACTAACACAGCAACAGATGATTGGCAAAGAGATGATTTCAAATGTATTCCAAATGTATGCATGACGCCAATGAAATGATTCGTATCAGAGCTCTTTCCCAAAATGTTATACCATATCATACAAGTATTCCAATGCCATTTTCATACATCTCCTTTTTGTTTATTATTATTTTTTTAAAATAGCAAAACCATGATTAAAAACCAATATTTCAAAGCATGAAATGCGTCCTCCTTACACATAATTTTTCAATGTATTTGGAAATCGATACATAATGTTTGTTTTCATAAACTGTATGGCTATGGTGTATACGTGTATGTTGTTTATGTAAATGTACTTCAACACTACCGCAAAACAAACAAGCATGTTGACAAGGTCTTGTCACAAAACAGGAGACTGGATGTGAGGCTGGTTACATTCTACACAACTGCCAACTTTATAGTGGCCATTGCACAAACTCGTCCAAGAGTCAACAGCCTCCTCAACAGTCAACAACAGCACATTCAATTGCAAATACGCACACACACACACACACAAACATGTACGCACACACACACACACAGAGCCTGGTAGACGCCTTTCAGCTGCTGTGCTGTGAAGAGATGGCGGAGGTCGTGGGGGAGTCAGGGGGGGTGCTGGAGCACCAAAGCATGTGTACCCATGCCTGACCTGTAACCAGAGACAGCAAGGGGCCTCCGCTGCCCCCAAACACACACACACACACACACACACACAGACACACACACACACGCACGCACACACACACGCGCGCACACACGTACGCAGACACAGACACAGACACAGACACAGACACAGACACACACACACGCACAGACACACACACACACAATCTGCTCCTCTGCTGGTCCAAACACACACGTCAGACACTGGGCTCAGAGAGAATACCCAAACACGCACACACACGCACACACACACACACACACACACACACACACACACACACACACACACACACACACACACACACACACACACACACACACACACACACACACACACACACACACACACACACACACACACACACACACACACACACGCACCTAAGATGTACAGCCTCTGAGATGAGGCATACTCACCCAGGCATGTAGCCTGATGTATGGTGGGAAAATGCACTGCATATCTGTGTCTGTGGGCAAGCGGTAAAGTATGTATCCAAACATGTGCATATACAGTATGTGGGCTCTGGAAAATACCTGTGCACCATATAAGGGGTGTGCGTGTGCGTGTGCGTGTGCGTGTGCGTTCGTGTGTGTGTGTTTGTGTAAACGGATGAAATATCTGTGCATGTATGAGTGTATGAGAGTATCTGTTTGTGCTTGTGGGCACTGTATACCATTGTATATCTCTCACAGTAAATCTCAGGGTCCCTGTGTGTGTGTGTGTGTGTGTGTGTGTGTGTGTGTGTGTGTGTGTGTGTGTGTGTGTGTGTGTGTGTGTGTGTGTGTGTGTGTGTGTGTGTGTGTGTGTGTGTGTGTGTGTGTGTGTGTGTGTGTGTGTGTGTGCGTGCGTGTGCGTGCGTGCGTGTGTGTGTGTGACCGTGCGTGCGTGCCTGCGTATGTGTGTGTGTGTGTGTGTTTGTGTTTGTGTGTGTGTGTGTGTGACCGTGCGTGCGTGTCTGTGTGTGTGTGTGTGTGTGTGTGTGTGTGTGTGTGTGTGTGTGTGTGTGAGCTTGTATGCATGTCCGTGTGTGTGTATCCTACCTTGCTTACGTCTCTGTGCTGGTAGGCCTGCACTGCTGCCGGGTTGATCTGCGTCTGTGTGTAGTACTGGCTGACAGCCTGCATGTAGGAGCTGTAGTCTCCATACGTGGTCGTGGCCGTGGCCTGGGGGCGAGAACAACTCATTCAACAACATTTCATTACTCTATTACATTTATAATAAACATGTATGATCATATATATATATTACCTAAGGGGCATGGCGCAAGATTTTAATAATTATTGTATGACATTTACAATAAACATTTACGTATTGACATTCCAGCAGTGGCCTGCGGGACATGGGACATTTAATTACTATAAACAGTGAAAGTACATGTACATAGGCATTTCAGACACATATACACACACTCATGTAACACAATATCACAATATCTGTACACAATTACCAAATATCCCATCAGTATATTATTATGCTCACCATAATCAGACTTCGACCAAAAAAAGGTGCCTACGAACACCTGACTACAAACACAGGTTGAGGTGGTTTAACAAATTTGGCGTATTTACATTTTTGCTTTTTCAAGGCAATATCAATGTAAACCCAAGCCAACAGTAACATCATCCCTAATTTTGCCAATCCTGGCCACTTTTATGCTGGCCATCCAGCCAAATATTATACCAACTAATTAGCAATTCTAAAATCCTACTCAATTCCAGTTCTGAGATTTAATGCATGCCCAATTTAGAACATTCAGTCAACAAAGAAGAACAGCATCAGAAATACAAACCAGGCCACTTAGTGTATACAGGTCCTTCTCAAATAATTAGCATATGTTGATTTCCATACCACGTTTTGGTGCTCTGGTGGTTATGGACATTCTAATTTGCCAGAAATGAAACGTTGTTCTGTCTGGTGATTTAGAATGTCCATAACCACCAAAATACCTAAGCGTGGTATAGAAATCTTTGTGGTATAATGAAGAGGGAAGTGTGGGTCACCAGATCAAAGAACAAAAAACAGCTGACAGCTAAGCATCAATGATATCTGGGCTTCCATAACCCTCATGCAATGCCACTGCCATTGACTTCAATGTTAAACATAGCCAGGTCAGTCTAGCCCATGACTGCGGTTTTAAGTAATGAACCAGGCTGGGACTTTTTAAAGCCTCAGGAAGCTTTTACCAGTGTTTAGAGTTAATTTGTTGATTCAGATGATTAGGTTAATAGCTTGTTTAGACAACCTTTTCATGAAATGCAAAGCTTTTGAGATAGGAATTTTGGGTTTTCATGAGCTGTATGCCAAAATAATCAATATTAAAACAATACAAGACCTGAAATATTTCAGTTGGTGTGCAATAAATCTATAACATACGAAGGTTTATTTTTTCATCATTACATTATGGGGAAAAATTAACTTAACACACTATGCTAATTATTTGAGAAGGACCTGTATATGCACATCAGCAAAGGAAAGGAAAGGAAAGGAAAGGAGAGGGGAGGAGAGGACAGGAGAGTAGAGGAGGAGAGGAGAGTAGAGTAGAGGAGAGTAGAGGAGAGGAGAGGAGAGGAGAGGAGAGGAGAGGAGAGGAGGAGAGGAGAGGGGAGGGGAGGAGAGGAGAGCAGGGGGGGAGAGGAGAGGAGAGTAGAGTAGAGCAGAGCAGAGCAGAGGGGGAGAGGAGAGGAGAGGAGAGGAGAGGAGAGGAGAGGAGAGGAGAGGAGAGGAGAGGAGAGGAGGAGAGGAGAACCGGAGGGGAGGAGGAAGGTACAGTATATGTGTGCTGTATGCACATCAGTGGAGGTAGAGTGGAAGGAATCAAATGACGCCACAGGGGACTGCGTCTGCTCGATGCATTTGATCTCTTGTTGGGCCGTAAATAAACGACTGCCGTGTGCTGATTATAGTCCTGCAAGCTGATGCAAAGATGCAAATCTTTTGAGGGATTTATCATAGTATCTGTGCTATTCATGTAAAAAGCTGTCTACCCCTCTCAATCACTTTTCTACTTTCAAATGCCCACTATACAATAAAACGTTGTAAAGGAATTTCAACTTTTTCCAAACGTCTGAATAACAGACAAGTCCTCGACAAAATATGGAGGAGGCTGCCAGAACATTCTTAATCCCAGCAGAAAACGTTGGAATGATTTTTTTTTGTCCAGCTATATAAATACTTGAGGTGCCTGAACATATCAGTCTATTTTAGAGTCTGCGGAAAGAAGCAACTAGGTGTACTGGCTCCTTTTCACATCATTGTACTTCGTTTTGGACATTCAGTAGGGTCTGGTAGTGCTGTATTGAGGAACAGCTATTTATTTCCAGGATGCATTCATTTTAGGTTTAAAATGATCTTGCATTTAAATCCAACTGGCGTTTACCCAATCACAACAGCTGTGTATGCATTAGCTTGTATATACTATAGCCAAAGAGGATGGAATTTTAATCACGAGGAATCAAAACACGCCCACTCAATGCAAAAGCGCGTGCTCAAGTTGGGTCTCCTTAGGGGGGCGTTGTCCCCTCCTTTTTCTTCTCTTTTTGAGGTGTTTGCACAAGACTCAACCTCAGGACTCCGAAGGTCTCCTAACCGAAGGTCTCCTAAAGGGGCGTTCACCTGACATAAAGTGGATACCGGACAATAACCAAAATGACGTATCTCTGTCTAGAGTATCTCTGCTATAGCATTAGCCGGCCTATGCACTACATTTGATATGTAGCACACAAAAATGATGCCATTGCTAACAACGCATCAAGACTCCATCTGGTTGCTGACTGATAGGACATGATTATGGGAAAACCATGTCACTGGAACCTCAGCAAGACAAAATGAAATGAAGCACTAAGGGCTGGTTTTCTAAGCTATATTCGGCCTAGCCTGCTGCTATTCCCCAGCTCATTCTGACCACTATGTCATTCATACAAGAACATGACATTTCTCACTACCTTTTTCTTAAGGGAGAATTGAAGCCAATTTCAAGATGCAGTTGTATGGCTCATGCTACCCTTCACTTGTTGGTACCCAAAGAGGCTGCATTGTTTTGTTCATATCAGACCTTTAAGAGATCCTGGCCCTTTTAATGGGCTCATGGTTAGTTAACAGGTTAGCTAACATGGTTAGTTACTGTAAGACTTAACATGCTCCAAATACCCAAAATGTCCAAATTTCATCCCAAAAACAGAAGCAGATACCTTACAACACAGGAAATACAATGACCAGGATCCCAGAAAGAGCTGAACAACAACAACAACAACAACAACAACAACAACAACAACAACAACAACAACATCAACAAAACTGTGCTGTTGGGTACTGACAAGTCAAGATTAACACAAGCTGCATGATGAAATTGGCACAAATTCTCCTCTAATTCCTTTTCAAATGTTTTAGTGGGTCCTGCCGTGGCTCAAGCGGTAGGGCACTGCACTGTTACGCCGGGGATCCGAGTTCGATTCCGGCCCGAGGTCATTTCCCAATCCTCCCCATCTCTCTCTCCCACTCGCTTCCTGTCACCATCTCACACTGTCCTGTCAAAAAAGACCCTAAAAATAACAATAATAAATGTTGTAGTGAATGGTCCTATTGTACCTAATGTACAGTAGCACCTTGCTGACTGGGGCTTACAAATGAACGTGATCGATATAGTAATGGTGATGCTAGAAAGATGAAACAGCCAAGTCTTTTACGTCAGGTCTCGATCATTTCCTGCAGACTAGACCCTCCAAAAGATGGTAGATACAACGAGTGAGGATTATTTTTAAATGTAAAGTCCAGATATGCAAGAGACAATGATCCCATTTCAGAAAAAAGAGAGAGAGGGAGACGGAGAGAGAGAGAGAGAGAGAGAGAGAGAGAGAGAGAGAGAGAGAGAGAGAGAGAGAGAGAGAGAGAGGGAGAGGGAGAGGGAGAGGGAGAGAGAGAGAGAGAGAGAGAGAGAGAGAGAGATACGGAAATGCGTACTGTACTGTAGAAGTGGCAAAAGCATTCCTCTTGCTCAGAGAGTTTCATTTGTCTCATAGCAACACTGACGGCTGGTGAGTTGGACAAAAAAAGAAAAAAAACCCTCTCAGTCTTGGCTGTTAGTGGCGCACAGGCGCACCACACACATGCACACGCACACACACACACACACACACACACACACACACACACACACACACACACACACACACACACACACACACACACACACACACACACACACACACACACACACACACACACAATCATGGCTCAGGACATTATGGGATGTGATCTTCTGATGGGTGCATGGCGCCGAGAGAGAGAGAGAGAGAGAGAGAGAGAGAGAGAGAGAGAGAGAGAGAGAGGGAGAGAGAGAGAAAAGACATCCAATGTGTGACAGCGTGGGCTGTTTCTCTTTTTTTTCTTCCTTTACTTCGTCAGCTGAGATCCTTCACAGACCAGTGCATCACATCTTGCTTTTTCCATCTCCTCAAGCAAACACAAAAGAGAAGAAGATCCGGGCTTTGTGTGTGTGTGTGTGTGTGTGTGTGTGTGTGTGTGTGTGTGTGTGTGTGTGTGTGTGTGTGTGTGTGTGTGTGTGTGTGTGTGTGTGTGTGTGTGTGTGTGTGTGTGTGTATAGATGCGCCTATGTACCTAGGCACCTCCTGGTATGTGTGTGTGCACGCGCCCATCTGTGTGTGAGTGCGTGTGGATGTGTGTG
>NC_085862.1:47330179-47337679 GCF_034702125.1 Engraulis encrasicolus | reverse complement strand
CGCATAATAAACTAGATGTATAGTTATAACTGTTGATATCACATTATGAGTGTAGCCATAATGCATTGTGACTAATTATGATTGCACATTATAATTCATTATAAATACGCTCATAATGCACTTTAGAATGGGCATTAATAATTGGCTACATGGGTGTTGTGTTTGGCCACAATATAACATGTAGTAAGTTTCACAAAAGCGGAATTGGAATTGTAGAGAAAGATTAAAGAAAATAAAAACAAGGCTGTTTAATTGTATTGAACAGTATATATTGTATTTCACAATATCTTTCTTTATAAATATTGATCAAAATATTGGTATGCATACACATGTTATTATTATTATTATTATTTTTAATTTTGTGAGAAAGTTTTTCAAACAAAATGTAATTTGACTGTATTTTTTTCAGAACAGTTCACAAGACATGGCTCTCACTGCCATCCACCATAATGCCACCACCATCATGAACACAACTGAACACAACATGAACACAACTGTCCTTGACCTCTTTTGTGTCAAGCTGTTTGTGGGTCATCTGATTTACGCTGTCTTCGCTATCCCCTGTGTCTGCATCGGTGGTCTTGCCAGCGTATGGCTTATGTGGGTGCTTGTTCAAAGGCAACGCAGTGGTTCATCCACCAACGCCTACATGCTCAACCTCACCGTCATGGACCTGATGTTCCACATTTCCAAACTTACAGCCGCACTTAATATCATATTCTGGAAAGATGTGAATTTTTTCGATGTTCTTTATTTCTTTGATGGGTTCAACTTTAATGGCCGACCTTTCCTCATGGCCTGTAGCTGTGTGGACTGCTACATAGCCGTGGTTCACCCTATCATCTACATGAGGATAAGCCGCTCCAGATACAGAGCAGCTGTGTGTGTGATAGTCTGCATTACAACTCTGATATTGGGACTGTTTAATATTTTTTTGGGCTACTCGATACACCTATTTACCAGGGAATTCCCATGCTTCTTGGCAGTTTTCATCATCGCGTTTTGTGACATTGCCGTCCTCCGCACTCTGAGGAAGCCAGATCCTACTGGAAGGAGTGACGTCCATCCACAGAAGCAGAGGGCTCTGCAGACCATCATCAACAGCTTCATCATGACCTTGGTGTCATACCTCCCCACGTTGCTTATTCAAATGCTTATTGAGGTGATCCCACTCAACTGGCAAGAAAGGTACTGTTATATCCTTGTTCCATCTTATATTTTCTCCATGCTTGGGAGCACCATCCTGCCCCTACTTAACCTGAGGAATCTGGGGGTCTTGAATGGCCTGTTTGTATGTGAATGTATCTAATCAAGAAAAGAGGGTAACACTTTACTTAAAGCCAACATTATAAGCGCATTTATGACAAATTATAACGCACATTATAATTACTTACAACGTATTATGACTACACTCATAATGCTTCATGATGCTTTAGAATAACAGTTATGAATAACTATGAATCTAGCTTATAATGCTTTATAATTCCAAGGGTGTCATGAGTGCTCATGACTGGCTATAAACTACAGGCTGCCTGATGGGGCTTATAGTACATTATGAGTACACTGTAACAAATAGCTGTTTATTTACGGAAATTCTGCAACAGCATTCTACTGCTTTTCGAAAAAACAGACAACTACTGTGAAAATATTACTTTGAGTCACATATTGAGCATAAACAGTAAGTACTGCACAATAGCAGTATTCGCCGTTGTGGAAAAAACTAGAGATGCACCGGATCCTGATTTTTAGGATCCTGCCGGATACCAGATCCACTGAATAAGATCCTGCCGGATCCGGAACCGGATACCGGATCCTACAAAAGGTTTGAAACATATAGTCTACTCGCACACGTGGGCCCTTTTTTTAGACTCATTGGCTTATTGCCACACTGCCTTCAATAGCCGCTTCCAAAGGGATTTCACTCCATGCAGTGATTGGGGTTGTGAAAGACTGAAAAGCCTAGGCTAGACATGCACCAGACCCTGATTTTTAGGTAACATGCCGGATACCGGATCCACTGCTTAAGATCCTGCCGGACCCGGACCCTGTGAAAAACTCTATTATCCTGACGGATCCGGATCCGGATCCGGAACCGGAACCGGATCCGGTGCATCTCTAGAAAATAACAAGTTATTTTAGGCAGCACCATTGAAACCCATTCATCCTCCACTTGTCCATGATCACCATCAAACTTCAATACCACCTGAAGAACTGAAGTCATTCTGACTGGTTAAAGATTATCTGATACTATCAAGCATGATGAAACAATTTCTAAGGAAACTGCAATACTTAAAAAGTGCTTGATGCAGCAAAGTGTGAGTAGCACATGCATTTTGATAGTGATGAAAGTGTGAATGGCTGAAACATTTTAAGAACTTATAACACTCTTGCAACAAGCAGTCCCATCTAAACCTGCAAATCATTGCCTGGCCTCACCTGAGTAGGGCTGTTATGCCATTATTCAATTACGGGCGTCACCTGCCAAGGGCCTGATGACTCTGGTCACATGGTACTCTTGCACCTGTATATAAATCTGGACTATCAACACTTCAGTTGCTTGCCTGCCTGCTGGCTGGCCTGCATGGCACAGCATAGCACTTGTTTGCCTACAAGCTTGCCTACAAGCTTGCTTACATGCTTGCACACTTTCCTCTTTGTGAAAGCTTGCTGTATGTGGCATCATTTGTGGCATTGTGGCATATAATGTGCCTGCTGCAAATTGGGCATTGCTTTGAGAGCTAGCTTGTAGTGCTGCTTGTTTGCTGTGCTACTTGGTGCAAAATAATTTTTTAAAGACTGACCAATGCTATATTCATCATTGGCTCATCAAGAGATACAGTAAAAAGCCCACCTTGCACACTATCATTGTAACATAGCACTGCGTACTCTGACATTTTGTTCATGCCCACACTTTCAAAGGACCACCGCAAACCATTTTCTCAATACAGCATTGCGACATAGTATCATGCTCAAGGCACTCCAGTCATGGTGAACGATGGGAGGGTGGGGTGGTAACATGGCCAGGGTACCACAGTTATGGAGAATGATGGGTGGGGTGGGAAGTTGCCATGGCCATATTCATGAATACAACTATGACCCAGTATTTGCCTGTCATCACACAGTACAATTCCACTTTTTAACTGAAATGTACTGTTATTTTTCTGTAGAGTACTGTTATTTAACAGTTCAATTGCTGCTGAAAAAATGTTATATACTGTGATACATTAAACAGCAATGAGCTGTATTTAATTTTTGGTGTGAAATAACAGTAGAATTACAGGTAAATATAATTGCCAGTAACTGCCGTTATTTTGCAGGGAAATTTTCTTAGAGTGTACCTATACCCCTTTATGCACAGACCTGGATGATAAACTGTCATAAGGGCTCATACGATGCTATAATGTTTCATGTGAGATCATAAGTCGACAATGTGTGCTCTAAGTAAAGTGAAGTTGATATGGATGCATCTATAATGCACTGTATAATGCACATCTATAATGCATCATAATTTACTGTAAGCCCCATCAAGCAGTCTGCAGTTTATATCCTGTCATGAGCACTCATAATACCCTTGGATTTATTAAGTATTATAAGCTAGATTCATGGTTAATCATAACTGTTAACATAAAGCATCATGAAACATCATCGGTGTAGTCGTAATGCTTTGTAAGTAATTATAATGTGCATTATAATTTGTTATAAATGCGCTCATAATGCACTATAGATATGGGCTTCATAGAAAGTGTTACCAAAAAGAGATATACCGGTAATTGGAAATGAATTGATATTGAAAAATCAAATAAAATTTGACTTTCACGGCCTTGCCATGGCTCAAACGGTAGGGCACTGCACTGCTACACCTGTGACCCAGGTGCGATTCCAGCCCGGGTCCTTTGCAGACCCTTCCCCGTCTCTCTCTCCCCACTGTCCTATCACAAATAAAGGCCCAAAAAGTCGTATAATTTCAATTTTCATAACATCAATTTGTCTTTCACATTCATCATGTTTATTTTTTGTACTATTATGTATTTTGCTAAATATCTTATTATTTATGTAAGGATGATTCTATAATTCAAGTAAACTTTTAAGTCCATTGGCTTTATTTGCCAATTCCACTTACTATTACCGTAACTGCAACCAATTATGTTTTGAACATCAGCACACACACAACAGGCACGTTTTCATGCCATTCTGTTCTCCAAATGTCTAATTCAGTCTTGATATTGGTATGTAAAAAACGTTGTCTTGTCCAAGAGAATTGCAAGTGTTGATTCACAGTAATTATGACAATATGGCAAAACTGTTAAAAAGACTATTGTGCTTTCCATCATGCATTAAATTGTCCATTTTGTGTGCGTCCCAGAAAACCTTGTCTCACACTGAAACCCTCTCCATAAATCACTAATAGTTTGGTCCTAAGTCTTATGACCAACACCAAAAAATGTGTGGTAACGTGATGTGTGGTAACGTGATGGTGCAGTGGATGGTGACCATTTGGTAAATTTTGAGTTCACTACTTCCATAATTTAATCCATTCTTTTTTATGGTCTTAGAGAGAGAAAATTGCCCGTCAACTGTGTCCTCAACATATTCATAAGACGGCTGCGACAGACACGGCGGTGCACACAAAACCATTACATCCCAGACGCTCCGCATTTCGGGGATATAATGACATAATATTATGTACTGGTGGTCAGTGTTGGGAAAGTTCATTTTCTACGTGAACTAGTTCAAGTTCAAGTTCACAGCTCTCAGAATGAACTAGTTCGTTCATAGTTAATATTTTTTTCCAAAATGAACTAGTTCGTTCATAGTTCACAAAATAAATGAACTAGTTCATTTCAGTTCCCCCCCCCCCCCCCAAAAAAAAAAAAAAATCAAAATTCATTGACAAAGCCCATATAAATGCTCTACAGACATTTGCTCACAGCCATTATTTAATGGGTTAATTAGTTAACAATGACATTGCTGGATATTACTGTATTTTAGTTGTGCATTAGAGCAGCGGTTTATTAGTAGTAGTAGTATTAGAGAGTATAGTCCTTAACCATGTTTTCTGCACTGTTGGGAAAGTTCATTTTCTACTAGTTCATAGTTCAGTTCACAGCTCACCCCCCATGTTCAAAAAAATGTAGGCCTAATTCATATTTAATTAGTCTTCTTAACAATGAGATTGTTAGATAGTCTACTGTATTTTAGTTTTGCATTAAGAGTGGTTTATCATTAGTAGGCCTAGATAGTAGTCCTTTACAGTGTTTGTTGTTTAGACACTGTGTGTGCTGAACGATTTCACTTCTTTTCGGTTACTGTATGGACTGGACTTAAAACGGGTGCGTGGATTCTGTAACGTTAGCTGCACTGTTGTTCTGTCTCATGCGCAAAATGTGCCATCCTGCAACGTGCCAGCAGACAGCTTTCTCTTGTTGTTGGTGCTGCGCGCTGCGCATTTTAACTTAAGCGAGAGCACTCCACACTTATTCCAAACGCCCAGAAAACGGTCGCTAGAAGCGTTAATCTAAAAAGTCACCGGGAAGTCAGAAAACTCACTCACTGCTGGCTGGTTTCTGGCCGCTCTGATTTTAAGTAGAGCTATGCCTGCTGTTTTCTTGGTCCCGCCTCTTTGCACGAGACAAAAGACAGTCTGAAACGCTGTCAGAGAGAATGGAAGACATAATACTAGACTCTTTGACATTGTGTTTAGTCGCGGTTTCTGCAGGAATATTAATGAAATCTGGTAGCTACGGAATGAAGGGAATTGAACAAATGAACGTGTCATTCATGGGCTCCAGAATGAACGCGTTCATAGTTCATTCATCATCTAGTAAATATGGTATGTTCAGTTCAATTTGAACTCGTTAAAGAACTTTCGTTCATTGAACGCGTTCGGGTACAACACTGCTGGGGGTTCAGGGTTTGTATCTGAATGAAATTGGTGTGATGGCAACTTGAGTGAATGTGACTGGTGCTCTACAGCTCGCATTCGAGCACTCAGTGAGCTTTACATTCTATGCCTCATATTCACCCATTCACACTCACATTCACACACCGGTGGCAGTGGCTGACATGCAGGGTACCACGCTGCCACCAGGAGCAGTTTGGGGTTAAGTATATTGCTCTAGGACATGATGGGGTCAGGCAGAGTGGGGCTTGAACCTGCAACCTTCAGGTTGCCGAACGGCTTCTCTACCACCTGAGTCACCACCGATGTTGATATAGGGGGTGTAGAAGGGAAAAAGTACTCATCTTCTTGCTTTAAGCACCTCATCTTCTGAGGTTAGATATGTACAGCGTCATGATTTAAAAAACAAAACAAAAAACAAAAAAAAACTGATTTGTGGCTATTAGAATAGCTGGATGACTAGTGACTTGGGAAAACCACTAGCCACAGTGGCCGGCAAGCGAAAAAGTTAATGTCAAGCCCTGATACATGCCAATGAAGTGTCATCATGTCATGTCCTACCGTGATGGCCGAGCTCTCCGTGCTGGTGCTGTGGAGGCTGCTGGCTGCCTTGGGCGCCGTGGCGGCCAACAGGGGCCCCATGCTGGGGCTGCTCATGCCCGACAGGAAGCCCTGCAGCTGGGGCTGCGTGGCCACCGAGGAGACCCCTGCTGCGTGGTGATGCGTCCCTGGAGGTACGGGCTGCTTGTCTGGAGCCGTGGGGGCATGACCATGGACGTGAGCGTGGGTGTGGGTGTGGGCGGCACCGTTCTGCTCTGTGGTCACCTGGGTGGCACCTGGGTGGTGGTGGTGGTGGTGGTGATGGGTGCGTCCAGACAGGTAGGGCCCCATGCCGGCACTGGAGGCTGGAGCTTGGGGAGTGGTGGGGGCCGAGTCTGAGCCTACCTCCCCTGGACAGATAGAAAGACAAAAAGTCATTGGAGTGAAAAAATTATTGGACGGAAAAGACCATTTCACATTTCCCCTATCTTTATTGTTTTGTTTTTCACTTGTGATTCCACTCACTTGTAATTCACATTTGTAATTCCACTCACATAGCATATGTTTGCATAATATCACTTGTGCGTAAATTGCTAGCTTTTCAAGAGCTGAAAAAATCAGCAACAAAAATCATATTTTGTAGTGGTGAGTTGTAGTGAATTTAAATTAATAGTATTTCTCCAAGTCTACAAATGGACTCATGACCTATCTGCCCTCTCTCCGATAACGACTTGAACAACAGAGCAAAAAAAAAACAGTATTGTTCTTATCTGTAAATCCTACTTGTGAACAAATTATCTCTGGCTAAGAGAAGAGAGAGAGAGAGAGAGAGAGAGAGAGAGAGAGAGAGAGAGAGAGAGAGAGAGAGAGAGAGAGAGAGAGAGAGAGAGAGAGAGAGAGAGAGCAGGAGAGAGAGACACACAGAGCGACAGAGAGAGAAATAGAGAAAGAGAGAGAGAGAGAGAGAGAGACGGAGAGAGAGAGAGAGAGAGAGAGAGAGAGAGAGAGAGAGAGAGAGAGAGAGAGAGAGAGAGAGAGAGAGAGAGAGAGAGGACAAAGAG
>NC_085862.1:47310179-47312679 GCF_034702125.1 Engraulis encrasicolus | reverse complement strand
TGTGATGAACATTATGAGTCCTGCCATCTCTTGTCACGGAGGACAAAGATTTTAAAAAACGAGAGTGCGTAGCGGGGTCTGGGGTTGCGATTTCATGAATCACGCTAAAGAGAGGGGAGCCAGTCACTCAGAACTGATGAGTGCTACGCAAATGGATTCTGCCGTCACTTGGCATACGCGGTAACACAACTCTAAAGGATTCAGATGAGAGAACTGTCACAGGAGTGTTGGTCATAGAATCCCCTACATACTCTTCATTCATCACCCGTGGCCTGTGTCTGTGTCTCTGTGTGTGTGTGTGTGTGTGTGTGTGTGTGTGTGTGTGTGTGTGTGTGTGTGTGTGTGTGTGTGTGTGTGTGTGTGTGTGTGTGTGTGTGTGTGTGTGTGTGTGTGTGTGTGTGTGTGTGTGTGTGTGTGTGTGTGTTCGTGTGTATGTGTGTGCGTGTGTGTGTGTGAATGCGTGATCTCGCTCAGTGTAACAGAGTCACCCGTACTTGTGTATGTGTGTGTGTGTGTGTACTTGCATGCGTGCATGTGTCACCTTGGTAGGGTGAACTCATACAGTGACCCATTACATCAGCACACATCCATCATCAATGCTAATGGCTAGATTACATTACAGCGTTTAACCGCCCGCCCTCATCCGCTATGGCGGTTAGCTCGCAGTGTCACAGAGCCATATGTCCGACCACTATATGGAGTCCCCTGGAGGATGATGGGAGTCGATGGGGTTAGAAACGCTATGGTGTAGGGGTGGGGTGGGGGTTGGCTCTACACTATCTAGAGGTTGGGTGTAAATACACTGTTCCTGAATGGAAAAATTCCAGTACTTGATTGCGATACAATGTTAGTATCAATGCTAGTTGCTAATTGTTAGTCCATAAAATGTCATAAAAACCACACTTACACACACACACACACACACACACACACACACACACACACACACACACACACACACACACACACACACACACACACACACACACACACACACACACACACACACACACACACACACACACACACACACACACACACACACACACACACAGAATCACTTTCACCACTTTCTTCCGGAGACAGTTTCAGTGCACATTTTCACAGTACATTTTCAAGCTCCTAGACTTCTGTCCCTGTGCTTGTGCGTGCTGAACGCTGTATGAGGTTAGCCGTGTATCTGATTAGCCGACTGACCCCCGGAGCCCTCTGCACACCTCAAGTGCTGCCTTTATGGGCCATAAACATTTATGCCGATGATGATATTTGCCACCTAATAACGGCACGGTTACGCAAGGCAGTAGAGAGGAAGCTTTGAAGTCTCCGTCTCCGGCATGACAGTGGTTTGGTTTCTTTTTATAAACGGATCCTGGCTGTTTCATGCGGTCACACTTCCTGGATATTAAAATTCCTGGTATTTACTCTGCACCCTTCAGGCGTAGCTGTAACTAGGCTTTCATGTGTGTATGGTACACTAAAGAGCAAATTAGAGTTCTGCAAACGGCGCACATCATTTGTCGCTTGGGTCTGGTAGTGAACCAGTTTTGCTGTTATGAATCTGCGCACGAGGTCTCATGTCGCGAGCCACATTTGGAACACATAATCTCCTTCACTACATTGCAAGCACTGCGGCCATTATTAAGCAATGTTGCTTTCTAGCTCAGTTACCTTAGTATTTTAAACTAACTGCAAATGCAATGTACTGGTTTGTACTAACTGCAAATGCAATGTACAAAACGACAGATTTGACAGACGCAGAGGCTATGAGTCGGAAGCATAAATTGGGCTTAATAGTGTGATTAGTAGATGATTAAGGACAGTGTTGTGGGCAATGCTTAAGGCTGGAAAAGGCAGCTGTTAACCAAGCCAAGTCAAATCATTTATTTATTTACTACTTATTACTATTACTGTACAGGATCCAAGATCAGGTTCCGGATCCGGCAGGATAATAGGGTTTTTCAGACTATCCGGATCCGGCAGGATCTTAAAGGGACACTGTGTGAGATTTTTAGTTGTTTATTTCCAGAATTCATGCTGCCCATTCACTAATGTTACCTTTTTCATGAATACTTATCACCAGCATCAAATTCTAAGTATTCATTATGACTGGAAAAATTGCATTTTTCCTACATGAAAAGGGGGATCTTCTCCATGGTCCGCCATTTTGAATTTCCAAAAATAGCCATTTTTAGCGGCAAAAATTACTGTACTTGGACCATACTAGAAAATATTTGTTTATTACTTAGTAAACTTTCATGTAAAGATAACATGTGGCAATAGGCAGCCCAGTTTCAATGAGCAGCATAGTTGCAGTACCTTTTTTGACCATTTCCTGCACAGTGTCCCTTTAAGCAGTGGATCCGGTATCCGGCAGTTACCTAAAAATCAGGATCTGGGGCATCTCTACTTTTTACGTAGCCTAGGCTTTTCAGTCAGTCTTTCACAACCCCAATCGCTGCATGAAGTGAAAGCCCTTCAGAAGCGTCCGTTGAAGGCAGTG
>NC_085862.1:47302679-47305179 GCF_034702125.1 Engraulis encrasicolus | reverse complement strand
TTATTTAAAGTGTACTTAAAATTAGATGTAATTAAGTTGCTCTCAAAGAAAGTACACTTAGCGAACCATACTTCAAGTGGACTTCGAAGATGTTTGGCTAAAGTGTATTTAGAGGAATATACTAATAGTGTTCTAATAGTGAACTTACTAAAAGTGTATTTTTTAATAACATATTGCAATTGTACTTTTTTAAAGTGCAATATGATTACACTTCACCCGAATGTCTTTGAAGTGTGATTTTCTATACTGCGCTTTAAAGTAAAGCGCTTTAACATATTGCAAGTACACTTTTTCTAAGTGCACCATGATTGTACTTCACCCAAATATATTCAAAGTGTGCTTACACAAAGTTCATTTACCCATCATGCACCATCATGCATGTACCATCATGCAATGCACTTCTTGGAGCTACATTTCTCAAACAGAAATCCATTTACCTCTAAGGAATATCTTTGGTTTGCATGAAAATATTACTCATTGTTATATTCTGCGTTTATTGTTGGAGTTTTAACATTTTAAAGTGGTACACAAAAAATGGCCATATTCCCACCGTCATTATGATGGTCACGTATATGTTCTGGTATATATTAACTCACACTTCCCATGATATCATGGTGAGAGGTAAGTTGGAACTAGTTGTTCAAACAAAGAATCAAGGGTCACCATTCGTGATCAATTCAAATGATCAACTGCAGGCAGGAAGGTGGAACAAGAATGAAATAAAGTGAAATGTGTATCTGAAATCTCTGTAACAATGCGATGATTGTAAATGTCAGTCGTGCTAGGCATGCATACTGTATCACTACTGTGATATGTGGCTGTGTGTAATGTACAAGCTCTGAGAACCAGCATGGATTGTAGTATTACATTTATATTATTCGTTGTACTTGGGAGTGTACTGTAAATATACTTCAAGCATACCTGTTATATATTTACAATACTTAATATGATATACTTTTTACAGACTTAAAATGTTCCAATGTAGTCCAAAGAAGCATGAAGTTAATATACTTTTATTGTACTTCTAGTAACAATAAAATGTTATAGAAGTGTACTCAAGCACACTATTAATGCCATACGAATGCATGAAAAGCGTGTTTGGAGCATACTTTCAAAAGTATGCTTGTAGTGCACTTAAAGTTGTCCAAAAGCGGTGCCAATTTAGAATCCTCAGTGTGCTGCAAGTGTGCTGAAGTACTGCTTTAGTAGTGCTTCAGCGCACTAATAGTGCAATGAAGCGCACTTTAAATCGCCGAAAATAGTACACTTTGTACTAAGTACGGTCAAAAAAAGTACACTTTAAGTATATGGGTTTTTCACCTGGGTCCCCTACCCTCTCCTGTCCTCTCCTCTCTCCTCTCCTCCCCTACCCTTGCCCGTCCTCTTCCCTCCCTTCCTCTCCTCTCCTCCCCTCCCCTACCCTCTCATCTCCTCGCTCCTCTCCTCTCTGCTCCCCTCCCCTCCTCTCCTCTCCTCTCCTCTCTGCTCCTCTCCTCTCCCCTCACCTCCTCTCTCCTCCTCTCCCCTCCTCTCCTCTCCTCTCCTCTCCTCTCCTCACGTAATAATGACTCTCCGGGCCCCTGGGGGCCACCAGGCTGTTGCTCTCTAGTGGGACGAGGTTAAGTAGCTTTTAATGGGCCAGAGTGGCTGGCGACATGCAGGCTCCCTGCTTTACTCAGCGCCGCTCAGTATTGCCTGTAAACACACACACACACACACACACACACACACACACACACACACACACACACACACACACACACACACACACACACACACACACACACACACACACACACACTGACACACACACACACACACACACATACACACACACACACACACACACGCACACAGACACACACACACAGGCACACACACACACACACAACACACACACACACACACACACACACAACACACACACACACACACACACACACACACACACACACACACACACACACACACACACACACACACACACACACACACAAAGAAACACAAAGTGCGAGCACACGCACACGCACACGCACGCACTTACACCCACACACAGGACCAGAGTGGTTACATGCCAATGAGTATGTGCATGTCTGACTGCCATCTGAGGTCACACAACTGTACAAGCACACAGGCTGACAGTGCGACACCAATTGTTGTGTTTGTGACGGGGTGTGAGATTTCTTTGAAAAAAAAAAAGCCGCACATCTTGGTCAGTGTTTCCTCCTTACAATGGACAGTCACATGTATTTATTTTTAACTCTCTTCTTACTGTAAAACACTCACCGGGGACTTCTCTCTTCTCAGTAGTAGCAGAGATTCTTTAAGTATATAGAGATATGCCAATGTAATAGGTTGCTATGGGCACCTAACATGACCAGGTTCCGGTCTGCCTAAAGGGGCGTGTCATAATACTCCTATCATTGAATAGAACAGTCCTTAGGTCCCCCCTTGCAATAATAGAACCCGGAAACAATGGGCCAATGGAACCTCTCTCTCT
>NC_085862.1:47277679-47285179 GCF_034702125.1 Engraulis encrasicolus | reverse complement strand
CTCCTGTACTTCCTGCTGTTCTCTGCAGTGCAAATTTGACCACCAAGATAGCAATTAACATTGAGTCAAATGAGACCAGCTGGCGGCTAGGTGCAAAATAAGCTTATTTCCAAAAATGGGACAGTATCACTTTAAAGGTAGGAATGTCATTTTTTAGTAGATTACTTACAAAATGTATGCAGCCCGTTCACAAACATTGTCTTTTTCATGAGTATCTTGCTCGTCTGAGGACGACCTAGAGAGATTGCACCGCAATCATTTTCTAGACTAGAGAAATTAAACTTTTCTTACATAAAAAGTAGGATCTTTGTGTCCGCCATTTTGAAATTCTGGTTATAGACTTACAGTACTGTACTTTGGTCAGATCAGAAAATAGGCCCATTAGTTTATTACCAAGTAAACATTCATGAAAAGATCACATTTGGGAATGGACAGCATATCGGTAGTTGGAATGGGAAACATACTGTAGTTGCAATGACCAACATGGTTGCAACACCTACTCTGGCTACACTCCTATATACAGTACTCTACCTTTAAAGGAAAATGTCCAAAGATGTGTTTCCGGTTCTTAATGGATCAGTTGTAGCACGTACATTTTGAAACCTCAACAATACCTGTCCCCGTGTGTACACTACACAATGGCAGTTTAGCTTTTATCTGTTGCGACACTGAGCAGAAAGCAAGGGAAGCCATAATGGAAACACATCAAACCCCATCACTGTTGATTCAGCCTGTTTTCGGGAAGCCTTGTGTTTTTTTTTGGTCCGTCTATTTGACCAACCAGGCTGTGCTCCATCAACATGATCCCTTGTTTTACATCACTCTAACATGACTCGCACAGGCTGACAAAGAGAAGTGTGCTGTGTTTTTTGGCACAGACAATTTGACATTTTGCTCAAACAGTACATTATGACTCTCCGACAAAGCATTTGTGGACACTGGTAGTCGAACAGAACAGAACAGAACAGATCGGAGTCCATCTTTTTCCCATCCTCGCAATCAGACACTCTAAATCATGATGTCACATTCTTGGTGTGTTTATGCTGATTTATGCATAAACACTAAACTACACGCACTCTACCAAACGTGGAGCTGTCAGTACAGCACATCTACAGCCATTACACGCAGATGGATACAAGCACCTCTACAGGCCCTCATACATACAGTTCATTTTCCACTTATGGAACTCCATCACACACACACATATGCACCCACGCACTCACACACATCCATACACAAACACACATGCGCGCCACCCACGCATCCACACACGTGCGCACGCAAACACACACACACACACATGCGCACCCACCCACACACGCCCACGCACCTATCCACGCATCCACACACACACACACACACACACACACACACACACACACACACACACACACACACACAAACACAAACACAAACACACACACACACACACACACACACACACACACACACACACACACACACACACACACACACACACACACACACACACACACACACACACACACATTCATTCCTCAGTCATTTCTCACTCTTGTGCAAATGGACAGAGATACAAAAAACATATGTACACACACAGACAAACACATCTTACTATCTAAAGGATTACACACACACAGATACACACATACACACACACACACACACACACACACACACACACACACACACACACCGCTAGCCACCGCTCCTCACCTGGCAGAAGACGGGCCGGTGTCTCTGTGAGAAGAGGCGGCACAGCTCCTCGGTGTCGTCGAAGTCCAGCGGCAGCCGGTCCACGCACAGGCAGCGGGCATGCAGCTGCTCCGGCTCCATCAGCTGGTTGGCATCCGTCCACTGCACCACCAGCGCCCGCTCACCAAGCGCCCGGCCCAGCAGCTCCGACCGCGCTCGCGACGCAGAGTCCTGGACAGGACAGGAGCACGGCAAGAAATCACAATAGAATGAAGTACTAACAGTATAACAATGTTCTTAGTACTTAGCCCCTTAGCGCAGAGCCTATGTTATCACCTTACTGTCAGCAAAATTGTAATGGCTATGTCTTAATCTGTTATTTGACGCTCTCGGTAACGTCATACCAATGTTGTTATGATGTAGTTGAGTATTTTCAGCAAATAATGAATAGGCCCGCCAGCGACCTCATCTGCACTAAGAAGCTACATCCTTCCATTCCATTTATTCCATTTAATCCATGGCAGAATAGAGGGACGCAGAGTCCTGGAAAGCAGCACGGCAAGACTATCGGTAACAATGCTGCAAATCCTTCCATTATATCTACTCCATTTAATCCATGGTAGAATGTGTAGACGACAATAGAGGCATGCAGAGTCCTGGAAGGAGTATGGCAAGAACATCGGTAACAATGTTGTAAATGCTTCCCTTACATCTACTCTATGGTAGAATGAGTAGAATACAAAAGAGGAAGCAGAGTCCTGGAAAATAGTATAGCAAGAATATCGGTAACAATGTTGCAAATACTGTAAATCCTTCCATTGAATTTACTCCATTTATACCAAGACAGAATGTGTAGACTGAAATAGAGGGACGCAGAGACATGGAAAGGAGTACGTAACAACAGGCTCGCATTATAATGGTACGGGGCCCCTAGGCTACAGGTTACTGTAATCACCCCCCCCCCCCCCCCCCCCCCAACCCCATTTTTTATTTTCCTCCCCACTTTGGTTAATTGAGTCCCCCCTGCCAGGTGGGGGCCCCTAGGCTGTAGCCATTTGTATCTAGCCTGTGCATTTAACCGGCCCTGGGCAAGAATATTGGTAACAATGTCGTAAATACTTTAAATCCTTCCATCTAAATACTTAAAATCCTTTCCATTTTTTGCTCCATTTAATCCATGGCAGAATGTTTAGACTACAATAGAGGTACACAGAGTCCTGTTAAGAAATACAAATATTGGTGTTGTTAATACTTTAAATCCTTCCATTTCATTTACTCCATGACAAATACCCCACGGCAATTCATCCATGCCAAAATGTTTTGACTACAATAGAGGGATTTGTAGTGTGTAGACTTCTCTTCATCGGAACTTGAATCAGACTTTGTCCTGCACCTTCACAGGGAATGTAGAGGTTTTTCATCTTAACAACCTTGCACATAGTAATTTAATGTTAATATTTTATTTCTAGCATTATTTTGTACAGTAGTGTACAAAGTATCCTGTGTTAAAACAACTCTCTCTTCAAGTTTGCAAGCTTGCTTTCCCGTCTCTCACTACCAACCATTTCCTGTCTGTTCTTCACTGTCCTATCAAATGAAGGCCATAAGAGACCCAAAAAAGCCTTAATCACATACTAAACATACTAAAAATTCACACCCATTAAACAGCTATAGATAACAGCTGCAGACTAGAAATGTGCTCAGAGAGCGCATGCACCTCCGTTCTCTGGTGGACAGAAACACACGCGCGCACTGCGAACGAACATGCAAACACAGAAACCAACACACAAATCGCAGAATCACATAACCTCCTTGACGGAGGTAATAACAGTATTAATGGAGAAACACAATAACAACGCATCGTTTTTGTATAGCAGTGGTCACATCAGGCCAGGGCATTTGGCCCGCTAAGAGGTTGGAACAAATGAAAACCTACATGTACTGTATGTAACTTCATTTGCACTACATCATTTGACCCTTGGGGAAGAATAATCGGAGACCACTGAAGTATAGCATTTTGGAAACCAACTCTTCAAACGCCACCCCCCCCCCACCCCCCATCCTCCTCCTCACCTTCTTCATGTACTCCACGAAGCCGTAGCCCTTGGAGTGTCCGGAGCGGGGGCTGTGCACCAGGAAGCATCGCTCCACGTTGCCGTGGGCACGCACCAGCGCGTGGAAGGCCTCGGAGGAGAGCGTGTGCGGCAGGTTGGCCACGCACAGCAGCGAGTCGGTGGGCTGCAGCTGCACGTTGATCAGGCGCCCGCGCACGCTCGACTGGTGCAGCGTGGAGATGGCGTGCTGAGCCTGCTCGCCGTTCAGCAGGGTCACGAAGGCTGTGGAGAGAGAGGTGGGAGGGCGTGGGGGGGGGTCAGGGGCAACGGGAGACGAGGGGGGGAGTAGAGGGAGAAGTGATGGAGGGACAGAGTGGGGGGGGGACAGGTGAAGGTACAGAAGGGCGTAGGGAGACACAGAGGGGAGAGGGAGAGAAATCCACATGAATATCACATTTACACACAAAGATAGATACATACATATACAACGCATTTTGGAGATCGAGAGGGGTGAGGGGGTCAGGGAGAAACTCGCATGACGATTAGTTACAGTACACGAGCAATACAGAAGCAGATACACATATATTTGATTTGATTCACATGGCATTCAGCAGGGTGACAAAGGCTGGAGGAGGGACATAGAGGGGTGTGGGGGGAATAAATAGGGTAGAGGGAGAGAGATACATTTGTGTGGCTATCACAGCTACACATAAAGATAAATACATATACGTACATATACTGTAGTATACATACATACATATACTGTACATGTGCTACATATACATAGTGTGTAAGGTATATACATATACATATACATTGACTGAGAAAGGCAGTTGTGTGGGTGGGCACATATGGTGTAGGGCTAGAGAGAGACGCGAATGACTCACAATTACCATTACAAACAAACAGCAGATATACGATACAGTTTGGCCATTCAGTTTGGCCTCTCTCTCTTTCTCTCTCTCTCACACACACACACACACACACGCAGACACGCACACACACACACACACACACACACGCACACACGCACTCACACAAGTATGCACGCACGCACATTCACGCACAATCTGGACACATTCTGGTACATACATAGAGACATATATAAAGGGCCAATCCAACCAAAGTCATTTCCCACTCGAGCACAACTTACACTCAGTATACACACAAATGCATGAGCAGACCATCAGCATCACACACTGTGTGCACTTCCATACTGTATATGTAAAAAGTGTGCATACATTCTGCACTAGTTGGAGCAGTAGAAGATGACACATTGTAGGGAGAGACACGGCACAGAAAGAGGCATGTAGTATTGAGGCCCAGAGACGTGTGAGGATGTATAGAGACAGAGAGAAATAAAGAGGAAAAAAGGAGATGGAGGGAGAGGGAGAAAGAGAGAAACTGAGAGAAAGACAGAGAGGTTGAGTGATAGAAAGATCGAGAGAGGGGTATTGTGGAGGATATCCAAGGCAGTAAAATCAATATACATAAATGACATTTTATGACAGGGGGCCATCAGGGTCAAGGTTGAAAGAACACACGTGTAGACTAACGACACAGGTGGAGATAAAGCTATCAGAGGGAGCAACCATAAAAACAGACCGAGGAGAAGCCTGAAAGGAGCCGCAGGAGCAGGGTCAAGCCGATGTACACACACGCACGCACACACGCACGTACGCACGCGCACACACACACACACACACACACACACACACACACACACACACACACACGCATACATGCGGGCATGCATACACATATGTATGGACGCGCGCACACACATATACTTCACTTTGTAGATAGCATGTGTTTCTGTATGAAATACTTCGGCATAATACATTACATATTACTAGTGCCATCCTATTTCATACAGCTCTATGGAGACCTGCAATTATTCCAATTAGCCTGCACACCTCAAACACACACATACACACATGCACCCACACACACACTATGCACCTAACACACACACCCATCCACACACCCACACACACACACACCCACCCCCACACACACAGACACACAGACACACACACACACACATATACATACACACACACAGACACACCCACACACGCACGCACACACACAAACACGCATGCACCCCCACCCCCCCAACACACACACACACACACAAACACACCCACCCACAAAGGTAAACACACTCACAACCTCTCACCCTCTTAAACACATAATGGCTACATCAGTGTTAATTTCGTCAACCACGACGATGACGAAAATATTTCGTCAACGCCCCTTTTTCCCTTGACGATGACGAGACGATGACGCACTAAAAATTGCCTCAAGCAAATCAAAATATGACGAAAATAAAAAAATATTTTCGTCAAGGAGACTAAGACGAGACGAAATTTACAAGCCATGGACGAATGGACATTAAAAATATATAATTATTTATAATTAATTTGTAATTTGTAATTGTAATATAGGCCTAAGTGTCTTGAACTTCATAGGTGATTGCGCGCTCATGCTGTGTTGCCCCGCTTGTATCTGCTGGCAGCCAATGCATGGCGCGGCTCAGTCAGTAGTTCTGTAGCCTAGTAGTTCAGTGAGTCCATTTAAGTTGAGTTTAGGTCCTAAAAAATTCCCAGAGAAAGAGAAAAAATAGCCGACGTTGAGAGAAGTGTTCATTTTGAAACATGTTCAACAACCCTCTTATCCATGACGAAGACATGTGTTTCTGCGGTAGGTAATGACAGTCGCGCCAATCCTCCTCTGATACTGTCATTCTAAACCTCCTCGAGCTTCCACTATTCTCCTTTTCACTTAGGCTGTCTTAACCCGGCGTTAGTTGTCTGTTCTTTTTTTGTAATGTTTGCTTTATTTGTTGTTTAACCATATGAGTAGGCAGCAAGCAAATCATGAAGGTCGGATTTGTGAATTTATTTAAATCAGTCACCGCGGAAGCGCGCGCCAGCAGGGGGAAAGTTGGCCTGTCTAAAGTAACAGAGGCACGGCTACTGTAGTCTAGTTTTGAAAAGAATCAATGGATGGGCGATCGCTAAGGAGTTTTAAACTGTTGAGATTTGAAACTTGTTCTCGTCGAGAGCAACGCTAAAAGACCCAAGGAAGTCGACAGCATTTCCGTGCGTCTTCAGCGTCTTCTTAAGTTCCAAAAACTCTTTCCAGGTCATGCTTATCGAGCCTCTACACCCCCGACAAACAAAACAGCATTAGTGTTTAAATATTTGTATGTGCGTGTCCTTTCTATCGTCCAGTCTGCATACCCCTGCCTAACTATTTTTCCTCGGACTTTTGCAGGGCATACGAAGTGGGCTCGCGCAATCTATTTAAGCCTATTCCACACATGCCGCACGAGTCATTATCGTTCTCTGCTCGCATTGCCAATTGAAAACAAAAACCGCTAACGTGCATAGTCTAACATCAGCAGTATTTTATCTGACTCGTGGTCATCGGGAAGCCACTATCAGGGAGACTTCTTGAACTTCATGCAGACTTGGGATGTCTGGTCTTCCCACTGCCGGCAATCTGCAGGCTTTAAGTCCCGCTGTCAGGTGAAGAAGAGCATGTAGCTTCCTTCGTGATCAAACTCAAAATGAAATATAATATGCAGCAGCTTCTAATGCACGAGAGAGAGAGAGAGAGAGAGAGAGAGAGAGAGAGAGAGAGAGAGAGAGAGAGAGAGAGAGAGAGAGAGCGCAGCCTGCACCTGGATGTGTGTGTGTGTGTGTGTGTGTGTGTGTGTGTGTGTGTGTGTGTGTGTGTGTGTGTGTGATGCTCTTTTGCTCTG
>NC_085862.1:47265179-47272679 GCF_034702125.1 Engraulis encrasicolus | reverse complement strand
CACAATACGTACACATATGTATAGTACGTACATACAATACAGTACATACAGTACACAAACACACCACTCTGTATTTCATGACTCAGAGGAAAAAGCTCCAGACAGAAAGACACATGTATAAAAGAACACCCCTGCTGACCCAGTCAGCCAATTACTGATGTACACACACACACTCCTACAGTACACACACACACACACACACACACGTGCACGCACACACAAAACACACACACACACACATACACAAAACACACGCACGCATGCACGCACGCACGCACGCACGCACGCACGCACGCGTGCACACACACACACACACACACACACACACACACACACACACACACACACACACACACACACACACACACACACACACACACACACACACACTTATTTGGTGGTCTGGAAATGAACTCAGATTTACACAGATCAAAAAGGAGTAGCTGTCACAAAGGTAAGGCAAAGGATTGGGCAGGATCCAAGAATGTTATAAAGCATTCACTGTGTTTGTGAAGTAGAAACAATATACCGCTGTGAACTGCTCTGAAATGACCCACAGCTGACCGGCTCACTTTGAGCTGAATTTGAACACAACGGCAACGATCGTGGTGGGTGTAAGGCGATGGGTCAGAGCAGTTTATTCCAAGTTTAAACACTACCACAAGGAGACCACTCCACTGTATTTTGTTTTGCATAGTAGCCTATTGTAAATTCACTGTGACCTATGTTACTAATTACTATGTAAAAAGCTAGATTACAGAGAGCTCTTGAACTAGAAGATACTGCATTTTTTATTGTATTATAAAATATCATTGCACTGTGGCCTATGTATACTACTTCTTGCTATTTTGCGTATAGCCAAATTCCTTCTGTACATGAGTGTACTTGGCCAGTATAAACTAATAAAAACATGATCCTGATAAAAGCCCACTTCAAAGGAATGGAGGTCGTCTGTTGACATATTCACTCCCACTCTGGATACAGTGTTTCCCATACATTGAGGAAACTATGGCGGCCCGCCATAGTTTAAATTTGGCCGCCATAGTTTCCGAAAATGTAAAAAAAAAAAAAAAAAAAAAAAATTTTTTTTTTTTTTACTTTTTTTTTTTTTTTTTTTACGATTTCCGTGTTTGTTAAAAGCGATTTCAATTACGATTTCCATCGCATTTTCCTCCTGGAGTAAATACATCCTATAGAGGAAACCACAAGTGCTTGAAAGAGAGAGGGATCAAAAGCCTTGTCAAGTTGTTGTAGTTAACTTGGGTTTGGGAGCAATAAAAAAAAAAACCTTCCGAGAAGGGACAGTTGGGATGAGTTTACTAACACTACCCAGGCTTCGTTTTACAGTTTTAATGAGTTAGGTGACATTGACAGGGCAGAGGAGACATCGGGCTGCATATAGAAATTAATGTGTAGGCTAATGAATTTGAATATAGACATAAATGTGTAATATGTTGTTCAGCCCTTTTAATGGGAGGAATTTTGAAAAACTGGCCCTGTGACCAGCACCCCTCATGTAGAATGTGTACGCCTATGTGTGTGTGGGGAAAAGGCATAGCCTACCCTCTTAGACCCTTTTTGTTTATGCGTTAACAATTGCACAGCAATCTTAAATTCTTATCTCTGCTCCTATTTTGTTTTATTATTTTTTTCATTACATAGACCCCTGCATGTGTATTATAAAGCCTTATTTCTCAAAATATAAATGGCTGAAATGTAGCCTAGACGTAGGCCTATAGTTTCTCCATGCGCCAATGTCATACTGTACTCATTGCTTTGCCATTTTGCATTTACACTGCGTGAATACCCCGACCACAACACCCCCCTCCCCCACCCGCCCGGACAAAAAAAATCCCGGCTGCCCCCATAGTTTCCAAAAATTCTGTGGGAAACACTGGGATAGCTGGATTTAGCCAGCCTGGGTTAGCTAGCCTGCAGCAACACAAACTAGCACCAGATGAAGACTCCAGCCCAAAGGTGATCTAGCCTGATTATCATCGCGTTTCAAATCTCTTCGAGACTTGGTCTGACCAAGACCATCACAATTTATGTTTCTCAAATGGCATGGTTGACCTGCCTCCCTAAGTTTGATACTGATTGACTGGTGTCCGACAAAGTGGGTGGAGTTCCCGATCAGAATCAATATTTACATTCATCTTGGCCTGACTAGATGCAACGCCGAAGGTGTTGCGTCACTAGGAGGGTGTGGCCTGGCTAAAGGTCAGATTAGACCTCTGCAACTGCGCTCGTCAAAAGTCGCATGGGAGTGACCACGAACCAGCATTGTATTCATGCATCTGCGAGTTCTGCGAGGTCCGAGGTCTCGTCGCGAGTCACATTTGAAATTGTGCGATTACTTTCACTACATTGTAAGCACTGCAGTCATTATTAAGCAATGTTGCTTTCTAGCCCGGTTAGCTAGGTATTTTCACACAAACTGCAAAGGCAATGCACTGGTATCATTATTTGATATACCTCGTCTGTTTTCACGAGCAGAAAATGCAATCATGTAAAGACAGTTGATTTTGCCGATGTGTGTTACATGTGGAGGAAGCTACGGTAGTAAAACAGCAGGCGTTGTGACACGAGTGTTCAACTGATGCATTTTTGTTACTTAGCTTGTAGCTTCTTGTACTTACACACATTTACACATTTACATTAATATAGTTTTTAACAGAATACAGCTCTGCTCTCGCAAACTACTGGCATTGCGCTGCCACAAGAACAGAACAAGGAAGTAGCGAGACGACCAATCATAGTGCCTTTTTGTCTGCGTCCTCCGCGTCCGTCCGACGGATAGTTAGATTTTTTTCGAGGCATTCGACGACGGACACAGAGCCTCTGCGCGGGGGGCGTGGACTCACACAGACAGAAAACGGACGGATGCAGAGGCTATGCGTCCGAAGCATAAATCTAGCTTAAGGGTGATCGGCTTCAAACTGAAAAATTATAGCCAGCTTAACCGTGTTATCTTCTAAGGCTCCATTTAAAAATGTTCTGTTTACACTTCCATGTAATCTGGGATGCGATGAAGCATAAACATAAATGACAAAAAATGTTAAACTCATGCTAGTAAGTATTAGCTACACAAAACAAAGGCAATATAAAATGGAAGAATTAAAAGCAGTTTGTGTGTATTTAAAAAAAAAAAAAAACTCAACACCTCGGGCTCAATCGCACAACTAACAATGTGAAATATATTAAAGACTGCGTATCCATCTACAGTATGAGCGAGAGCAAATGTACTCACGTACATATAATTACTGTCGAAGTCTGAACACAGTTGTGGCCTTAAATACATGTAAATCAATTTAGAAATGAGGAAGAAGCTCAACTGATAAGCAAAGCAAACAAGAGAAAAATGTGAGGTAATATTCTCAGAAGCTGTTCACACAGACGTCAGTGTGACAGAGGTAGGCCCTACTGTACCAAGTGGATTCAGGAAAAGAGGAAATAAAATCTTGACATGAAGAAAGACTTTAACAACAACACTTTAAAAACCACTGACATCATTCAAGTGCTAAGAATGTCAAGAACTTTGCTGATAAATACTGTTGCTGTTTGATGTCAGTAAATCCAAAACAATCCAACCTTGAGCAACACTGTGTCTTTAGCTGTAAGAAAAAAAACATTTTGTGTTGAGTTTAAAAGAGAGTAAGACTTAACGCACTCATGTCATATCGCTACACCAGAAGCCTCACAAGAATTGCCTTGGGCCCTGCAATATACAATACACCATATGCCACTCCTTGTTGCTGCTGCTGCTATGATAGCCTGACCCACTTGACTGCCCTGGACTGTACCAGAGAGAGTAGAAAGAGAGAGGTTCCATTGGCCCATTGTTTCCGGGTTCTACTATTTCAAGGGGGAGGGGGGGAAATCCCCCTTTAGGCAGACCTAAGGACTGTTCTATTCAATACTAGGAGTATTATGACACGCCCTTTTAGGCAGACCAGAACCTGGTCATGTTAGGTGCCCATAGCAACCTATTACATTGGCATATCTCTATATGTTTAAAGAATCTCTGATTGTACTGTACAACAGCCGTCCTCTCATCTTGTCTTAAGCTTAGATTATATCTAAATTACAATATTACAATATTACAAATGGCATTTATTACTGTATTACTTGTTACATTGTTATTGGTCCTGTCTTGCACTTTAATATCTGTCCTGTTAATCTCTATGTCTTTCCATGGGACAGAGAGACACATCATTTCAATGTCCTTGTATGACCTGTGCATACATACCGTTTGAAGAAACTGACAATAAAGGTTGAGGGGGAAGGGTAGAGGATAACTCTACTAACAACTAACGTACTTAAACAATGCTGCAACATGCATAGTCCAACACAATATGATGATACGTACCTAAACCCACACACACGCCACACTCAGAGACACACACACACACACACACACACACACACACACACACACACACACACACACACACACACACACACACACACACACACACACAACACAAGACACACACACACACACACACACACACACACAACACACCACACAACACACACAAACGGGCACTAGGAGTGCATCATGTATGCCCCCCTATGAAAAAGATATTTTGCCCTTGTGGCCCCCTATAGTAAAAATATTCATACAACACCCAGTAAAAGAAACAACACTGTGTAAAAAATTTTGAAATTTGGAATGAAGTCTAAAAATACCGGGGCCACCCAACCCCATGAAAAATACAAAATAATGGTGGGATAGGTCAGAAATCTTGGAATTGCAATGGACCTTTTGGCTGCATAAAGCTACCCAATAAACAAAAAACATCAATTGTCTCAGGCTCTGGTGAAAAAATGTACAATGGCAAGTAAAATTCACTCTGTGTAAAATATGTTTGAAATTTTATGTGATGAATTCTACACCACTTCAAAACCTAAACAACCCCCCCGGGTCCCAACCAGGCTCATGAAAATACAAAATAATGGGTGATGGTGATGGGCAACCTTGGATTCCAAAGCCTGAAGGGGTCCAAGTGCCACGAATTCCAAATGAAACATACCCTAGTTTTAAAAATTAAAACTATCCAGTTAAGGGGCAATTTTGGGACTAGGTAAAAGACCAGGGTAATATTGAAATCCTGTTGGGTGGCACTGGAAATTGTATAGCTATTTGAAATCTAGTTTTGGCCATTGTCATTAAAACAGAGGTGGACAAACCGGTGGACACCATTTGGCCCCAGCCAATAAATGAACCAGCGAGGCCTAATTAAATTTTAAACCACTTAAGCCAGGTTGAATGAGGTAATTAAGTGAGATGCACCCTGAAATGGGAGCACAAAACAGAAGAATATCTAATGCAGGTTGTGTATTCAGGGTCGTATCCACTTACACACACAGAGACTCCAGTCTCCAAAGGTAACAGACAGAGAAATGTGTCAAACATGCTAATAATTTTAGGCAAAATTATGCTCTTTTGCAGCACAATATCAAATTCCTTGCCCTCTTGCCTTAGACCACTGCTAGTAATCAAGCAAGAGATTGCAAAAGCTGCATGACTGTTATAAATTTATTTTGTGTGGTTTCAACCCTGTGGGCTACAATTTTCATGGAGGAACATCTGTACTAAAGCTGTGAATGTTTCCGTTCCTGGAATGCCTAGTCCTACAAAGGCAGTCCAATACAAACTGTATAGAATAGTTGCCATTACTTCTTTATATTCTAAATAAATTAATTATAATTTAAATTCATATTATTTTAATATTTAAAATCTTTATTATTATAAATTATATTATAATTTTATAATCAATAAATAAAATATATTAATATATAAAATTAAATATTAAATAAATCCCATAATATAATAATAAAAAATATAATCAATATTAATAATATTATAATATATATTTTTTTTTTTTAATATATTAATTAATATATAAAAAATTTAAATCATATTTTAATAAATTTAATATAATTCAAATCTAAGTAAATATAAAATCTATTCAAAATATATATAATCAACAATATCAAAATAAAAAATCCCATCCGTCCTGTGGTAAGTATTTCACACTTTAAACCTACCGCTTCCCCCTCCATCAGCAATGAGTACCATAACTTACCCTAGAGGCCCTTGGCACTGGACTCTGGGACCTGGTGATACTAACCCATGACATTACCTAGAAAAGGCCACGCTACTAAAAGTACAAGGGTTATTTGGGAAGCCACGTTCTTTCCATCCCACATCACATACCGTTGTATAGTAATGTACTCTAATTGAACTAACTGCACGGGTATTTCATTAAAAAAAAAACACAAGGTCATTTCCAAGGCAAAGGAGCATTCATCAACTATGTTTTAGTACAGGGATGCCTCCACCAGGTATTTAAATAAACAGCTACCTTTACATCCCTTAAGGCCCACAGGTGAAGGCACCCACAAAAAGTTCATAAACAACTTCGAGCCAATCTCTCTCTTGCTATGATTACTGGCAAGTGGGTCAGCTGGTTCATTATATATGGGGGCTATATTTTATTTTGGAAAATGTCATTGGTTGGGCACAGGAGCTTTGGAATCCAGGTTGCCCATTCACTAACCCACCCACGCACACCATTGTTTTTGTATTTTTCATGGAAGAAAAAAAATCCGCACTCAAAACAAACTTGCGTCTCAATATTATATTTATAATTACCACCGACCATGTCCCAAAAAAGCAAAACTCGTTTCGGCTAAACAAGGCCTCATCAGTTGCGTTGGGACCACGCACTGATGAAGGCTTTGTTACCGAAACGCGTTGCTTTTTTTGGGACATGAGGGTAATTATAAATTAAATAAATAATGAAAGAACGCAGTTTTGTGGAGTGCGTATTTTTTCTATCCTTAAGGATTGAAGACCGCTTTTTAATATTATCTCTATCATCGCAACACCCAAAGACTTTCGTTTTTCCAAGAAGTTGAGCAGCGTCCCATGCCAATACCTTGGGGTAATTTTCTATGGGCCTGGTGGACCCAGTAGAATTAATCTAAATTTCAAAAACACATTTTCCACACAGAGTGATTTAACTGGCATAGAAACATTTTTTTAAATAATCACACCAGCTGAGACAATATGCAGCAAAATGTCCATTTCTAATTCAGAGGGGCCTGTACTGGGCGATAAATAGGGCCCCAGGCACTCTTTTGGATTTAAAAGGAAGGGGGCCCCCTCATTTAAAATATTAGTGCCGAGAACTGACTCCACCAGTGGGCCAACGCACCCTCATGGGCCCCCTATGTTTCAGTAATGAAAAAAATAAAATTAAAAAAATGTGGGCCCCACGAGGGTGCGGCGGCTCACCGGGAAAATGCCCACGCCAATGGCCATAATGGCCAGTCCCAGCCCCTGTTTCTCATGCAAATCCCAAATTTTGACTATCCACCCCACCCACCATTATTTTTTTTCTATTTTCAATGGGGCTGGTGGGCCCCGGTAGACTTCATCCAAATTTCAAAAAAATAATTTTACACAACAGAGTGATTTTTAAAAACTGT
>NC_085862.1:47257679-47262679 GCF_034702125.1 Engraulis encrasicolus | reverse complement strand
GTTGGCAGCTTTGGCCGGGCCGGGTCAACGTCATCAGAAGGACCCCCTCACCCAATATATGCACCTTCTGCCTGGGCCCGAGATAACTAACCCCTTTGTCCCACCCCCTAGCGCCTTCCCTGCCCACTCACCCACCCTTCAATCCACTGTAAAAGCAGCCCCCTCACCCAATACATGCACCTTCTGCCTGGGCCCGAGATAACAAACCCCTTGGTCCTACCCGCTGTCGACTTCCCTGCACCCACCAACACACTGTAAAAGCAGCTGCCACACAACACTAGGAGGCCTGGGGGTGGTGGTAGGGGGACAGCAGCGGGGAACCTGTCCTCTGTCAACATATCACGCTGTGCTCGCTCGGGCCTTGTCATGTAAACTTGCCGTTGAGCTTCTGTAACTGAGAAAACTTAGCATGCATAGTTATCTTCGGTGTCTGGTCTACCGCCCGGGGGGAGGGCTATTCCGGTGATGTGAGGGGGGGTTTGTTGACATGTCTGGGGAAGGGCAGGATGGGTGGGTGGTGTTCAATGTAAAGGGGAAGCAGTAATAGCTATGGCTATAGTTAGCCTATAGGAGAAGGGGCCACCATGGCTGTGATGCCTGAACACAGGGCCGTCGGCAAGGGCTCAGAAAAGATTACCTCACACTGTCCCCTGATAATACAAAGTGCAAACAACGAACAACGAGATGAAGAGGGAAACTGGAGAGAGAGAGAGAGAGAGAGAGAGAGAGAGAGAGAGAGAGAGAGAGAGAGAGAGAGAAAACAGTGCTGCACGTATCAGCATGAGAGATGCAAATTATAACGGCCCAGACAGGATGGCTACAGATAAGGGAAACAAAGGCGCCGTTAAGTTGCTTCGCAAAAAGGTCACCTGCCACTGCATTAGCTCCTGTCTGTCTTTCTTAATAGCATATTGCCCCCAAAGACGTTTTCACTCAATATTGTGTCTATTTTGCTGTGATAAATGCCCAGATTGTATGAGTGTGTGTGTGTGTGTGTGTGTGTGTGTGTGTGTGTGTGTGTGTGTGTGTGTGTGTGTGTGTGTGTGTGTGTGTGTGTGTGTGTGTGTGTGTGTGTGTGTGTGTGTGTGTGTGTGTGTGTGCGCGCGCACGCGTGGGGAAGGTGTCAGGTGGAGGCGTTAATCACTTAATTAGCTAGCTTGACATTGCTAGCGCTAATTGCTGCTTGAGAAACCCTCTAAATGACTGTCGAAAAATACAAAAACAACAGGATGATGAATATAAATAGCGTTAGTTCTTTGTATTAGTCTGATAGCTGGCCCTAAACAAATACCGGAGCGATGCCGCCTAACACAAACTGGAAATTCCTTTGAAGTATGCCCCAAGATAACTACCAAATTAGCCTAAGCTAATAGCCAACAGAAACATATTGGTTGTCCATTTAGCTGAATTAATTTACAATGCAGAAATGAATTTGACATCTGACCTCATGTCAACACAACAACGACAATCCAGTAGTGTCCAATGTTCCATGCAAAACTCTTTGCCTGCCATGAGTGCTTCTTCAATACAGTTTTTGGATGACACTCGAACCTCTTGAAAACATTGGGGTCACATCCTTTAAAATCCAAAAATTGTGGAAGTGTGGAAGCTACTGTATATAGTACTGTGCTGTCTATAGTATATAGTATATAGTATATAGTATATAGTTTACTGTTCAAAGTGTATTGTTCGCTGCTGAATCTTCACCTGCACACCCCAACCGCTCAATGTTCCTATGATGTTCTTACATCAGTACCACCCCTCAAAATATGAAAAGTGTGCCAGTATGACTTGATTTGGGAAAGACGGTACTGGGAATTACTGTGCATCTCATTAGTGCCTGCTGAATCGTTAGCTGCACATGCACATGGCACCACTACGCTGAGTTGGTGTAGGACTGTGTAGCCTACAGCACATCGCACCGCCAACGTCAGCTTCTCCATCTCCAGGGGGCCTATGCATGCTGCACTGCACTGTACTGTACTGTACTGTAGGAGAGGGGGTGGTGGTACTGTACTGTACATTAGCTCTTTCACACCTCCTCACTGCCATGCAAATGTAGAGAGAGAGAGAGAGAGAGAGAGAGAGAGAGAGAGAGAGAGAGAGAGAGAGAGAGAGAGAGAGAGATAGTGCGAGTGAGGGACAGAAAGAGATAGCGAAAGTGTGTGTGTGTGAGCAAGAGAGACAGAAAGAGAGATCTCTGACGAGAGAGAGAGAGAGAGAAAGAGAGAAAGAGGGAGAGATGAAGATAGAGACAGTAGCAGGCAGCCAGTGGTAATTACTGGTGCTGATGGGGTGGCTTGGGAGGCAGACTAGTCTCCTAGGTCCTGGGTCACATTAAGAGAAGCTCAGCAGCACAGAACATGCACACTGCCTTCAGGGCTAATAGCACTCACTGTTACAGTTACCAGGGCTGGACTGGGGGAGAAATAGGGCCGGGCACTTTTGGCTTAAAGGGGCCCCTCATAATCAGCGGTGCAGAATTGACTCACCGGTGGGCCCCGCACCCTTGTGGGCCCCTATTTTCAGAAATGTAAAAAATTGTAAAAGATAAAATGCTTACATTTCTGAAAATAGGGGCCCACGAGGGTGCGGGGCCCACCGGAAAATGCTCGCTATGCCAGATGACCAGTCCAGCCCTGACAGTTACTGTAGTCCTGACGGATAGAGCTTTAAAGACGCCTTCTAAACCGAACAGTTACAGTAGCCTACTGCGCCATGGAGTTGTGAATCCATGAGAGAGCGAGCAAAGCAGACAGCAAGGATGGGGAGAGAAAAGGGGAAAAAGCAGAGGCAAAAGTAAGACAGAAATAGCAAAAGTAAGGAAAGTGATTTTTAGCCCACTGCCATCCAAGTTAAAACAGGCCCTGTCTCTTCAGGTGTTTCAGGTAGGTCTGACGTCATACTTAGCACATTTCGTCCACTTATGAAGGGAATGCAGGCAACATTTGTGCCACAGTCCACATAGAGAAAAATGTCATGATGGTTATCGACAACTTGTTGAATTATATACTGCGATAATGAGTAAATTGTCCCAGCATACTAAATTCAAAGAAACATTCTCTTGATGGTGAATTTGTCCTTGTTTTGATTTAATTATGAACGCAGTTACAAATATACAGTGAATTGAATGGCCTAAAACCATTGACAGCATTGGGGGTTGAATACAATTGAACTCAACTGTACGTAGGCTACATGGCCACGCACTCCCAAGATGGCCCCACTCACTAACAAAGCATGCAATCAATCATAATTACTCTGACAGGCAAGGGTGGCTTAATAATGACCCCCTGTAAGCCAAGTAAGTAACTTTAGCAGAAACAATTCTGATCACTCATTAGCTAACATCTTATCCCCTGAGATTCAGGATGCATATGCAAGTACAGTAGCGACAATGCTAAGGGGAATAGCTGGTGAAAGGGGAAAGGGCCGGGGGGGGGGGGGGGGGTGTTGTTTGTTTGCCCTGCCCTGGTGTCTTCATTACTGGACTGCGTGAGATAGCGAGTGGGGTAGGGGGCGCAGGGTGAATGTGTAGGGCCGGAGAGGGGTGAGAGAGGGGGGGGGGCGAATGATGAGGGGGATTGCGGACAAAAGCCCCTTTTGTAGAGGCCTGATTCCCATGCTAGGCCACCTCCTATTGTCACTCCCTGTGTGCCCGTGCGACGGAGTGTACCGTCACTCGCATACCTTTGGAATTCCATCATGGGTTTCCCTGAGCGCCACAGCAGCGCTGGCAGACACCCTCTGTTTTCGTTTTTTTCCCCTCTTCTTTCTTTCGAGTGAAGTGCATCATGGGAGCCGAGGGTTCAATGAAGCCGCACCACCATACATGGCTGGCTGAGTCCTGAGTCCTACGGAGCCACCTTTTACAGACTTACTGCACTGTACAGGCAGTGTCTCCAACTTGCCAAGCGCACTGAGGCGGGCGAGCGAGCACTGAGTAAACGAAGCAATTGGTCAGCGCTTAGAGCATGCATAAATATCCCTCATTACCTGGGCACAGTACACGCTCAAAGTACACACAGTGCAGTGCACACAGTGAGTACACACATGCATTGCACACACACACAGACACGCATGCCTTTCACACCGCAGAGTTTTAAAATGCTAACCGCACCAGTGTTATTAGCTACCCAGGTAGTAATGCTTACAGGGAAGGAAGAAAGAAGAAATAGAGCAAGGCAGACATACGCACACACGCACGCACGCGCGCACGCACACACACACACACACACACACACACACACACACACACACACACACACACACACACACACACACACACACACACACACACACACACACACACACACACACACACCCATCCCACCCAACCCCTACCTAATTATCCACACATACACCTACGCACTAAAAGTAAAGGTGAGTTTTAATGTAGAAGAGTGATCAAGAGAGACAAGGCATGGAGAGCCCATTAGCACTGGGCCGCTAAAGGGCGTGTTCATGCCTAATGACCCACCACCATTACACACAACTCAATTAGGGCCCTGGCTGCTGCTGCTGCTGCTGCTGCTGTTGCTGCCTCTCCCTGCTCACCAGCACTAGTGTTCCCCCTCGCCTCCCCTGGCTGCCCACCTCACTGGGGCATCTCCCTGCCCACCAACACTCGTGTTCCCCCTCGCCCCCATCACCTCCCATCACCTCCCCTCGCCTCCCCTCGCCCCCATCACCTCCACATCACCCCCCCCTCCCCTCCCCTCCCCTCGTCTCCCCTGCCTGCCTGCCGGCTCGACCACCTCACTGGGGCATCACCAGGCACTGGACCGCATCACCAGACCGACAGAACAAGCTCACTTGCTCTCCCGTTATCTTTCTCTTTCTCTATTCCTTTCTCTCTCTGTCTCTCTCTCCCCCTCTCTCTGTATTAGAGAAAAGGGGAGATTGACAGCAAGAGTGTAGAGAAAAAAGATTAAATACTTCCTCAATTCCTCCGCGATCACAACTGCTAACCCCAAAAACACACACACACACACGCACGCACG
>NC_085862.1:47250179-47252679 GCF_034702125.1 Engraulis encrasicolus | reverse complement strand
CAAAGCTCTAGTGGACCCTGTCTGGCTAAAGGAGGGCATACACTGTGCGATATTTTCAATCGTGGGTATTCAGCTCCTGCTCACACGGTACGAAGGAATCACATGGTTTGAAAGCTGACATCTCACGACTCACATCCTCACACTAAACTTGATGTGGAGGTCAGGATGTGCTCAAGAGCGAATCATGCTGTTCTGCCCATTTGCAGGGCCGGTTTTTAGCATAGGCCGGCTAGGCCGTCGCCTAGAGCGCCATGCGAAGAAGGAGCGCCGAAATGGCGCTCTCCTATGCGCAATTTTGCGATATGAAGTGTTTTTATGAAGTCGCAATCAACAAAGAGTGGCGAAAGCGCTCCTCACGGCAAAGCGCCCCTCAGCCAATAGTAATATCGCTCACTACTCACTAACACCCACCTGATATCATAATACTTGCTTAGGTTGACAAGCAATGTAAAGTAAGACTGGTGCAATGTTTAAAACAATTTTAGCTGCCATATCTCCTTCCATCCACATGAATTACCTGCTTGTAAGCTTAAAAAACATTAATTTCCAGACCAGAATGACATAGCCTACATTAATCATGTAACAGAACCATGCACAGCAGACAAGTGAGGCTATTTACTATATTTTGTATATTATGAAATTCAGTAGCGTGACAGCTCTTCTCCCTTTCTCTCACCCTGTCCCTCCAGTTCAAACACATAGATAGCCCCCTTCTCATTCTCCTACTCACAAATGCACCACTATTTCCAGTCCAGAAATGAAATTGGTTTGGAAGACAGCACAAATGTGTAGCTTATTAAAATTGTTATGCTGCCATGCTTTGTGATGCTGTAGGTAGTGTAGATCAATGCAGACCTCCTTGGTAGGCTTATTGTCTGCATTTTACATGCAAATGTACTGTATCACTCTCCTGGCATTTCAATTTCACGTTACAATTCAAACACATTGATAACCTCCCTCTCATCTGGGGTTGGGGGCCCCACCACCATCACATCCAACACACCACACAGTGAAGCTATTTTCATGCGACTCAATCTGATGTGTTGGTCGCCTGTCAAAAAGAACCACAAATCCATTTGATGAAAAACGGTTATTGTTCTTGATGCTATTTAATTTTTTTTTTCTTTCAAAGGTAAGGCGGGGGGGGGGGGGGGGGGGGGGGGGGTGGGGGGGGGGTCTGGGGGCGCCAGAACTCAAACTCGCCTAGGGCACCAAATAAGCCAGAACCGGCCCTGCCCATTTGTGCATGTGTAGTGTCAAATCGGATTGTAGTACTGCCTCAACTGTGCAATTTACTCACAAGGGGCGACCAGGATTTCAAACAGTTTTAATGTTCTTGCGACCATACGATTGCAGATCGTAAGCTAATCGTGAGGTGAAATCTTTTTTTGTTACTCCATGTACACTACATGATACGATACTCACGATTAACCTCCGATCAAGCAAGAAATCGCCCCTATTCCCAAAAAGTTGTGCGACTGACAAATCGTGTCAAAAATCACACAGTGTATGCCTGGCGTAAGTTGTGGCGAGTTCTCAAAGAGCAGACTGATCCATCGTCTATTACACTGTATACCACTGGTCGAGGCTAAAATCAATCTGATTAGTTTAACTTAGTTGCTAGTGGGTCCAGCGAGAAAAAAAGCTACATTGCTGTAGCCCCTTAATGCAATGCATTTTCACATTGCCTTTTTTCTTGCAGTGAAGTACGACTCTCTTTCTCCATTTTCTCAAGGTGCATGCGTGTTAGGGGTCACAAAGGAGGCCTCCTTTTGATTAAATGAAATGTCAAATTTCAATTAAATGAACGAAGCATTACAAGAAAACAAAACAGTAATGTGTTTGTGTATGTGTGCGTACATGCATGTGTGTGTGTGTGTGTGTGTGTGTGTGTGTGTGTGTGTGTTTGTGTGTGTGTTTGTGTGTGTGTTTGTGAGTGATCGTGTCTATGTGTGCTTATGTGTGTGTGCGTGTCTATGCGTGTTTATGTGTGTGTGCGTGTCTATGTGTGTTTATGTGTGTGTGTGTGTTTATAGGTGTCCTAGTGCTGCCCGTCCTCAACACATCGTAAACAAGGGTCTGGCCAAGCGACTCCCGCTCAGCTGTTGAAGGGAGGACATTTCCGAGGCACGGCTCATGTGGCAGCCCAGGGAAGAGCAGGAGAGAAGAGTGGAGGGGCACAGGAATGGGGAGTGGGGGTGTGGGCAAGGGGGCAGAGCAGTAGAGTGTGGGGGTGTGGGGTGTGGGCAGCGGGGCATAGCAGTGGGCTGTGGGGTGTGGGGTGTGTGGGGTTTGGGGGTGGAGGACTCAAGGGGGTGTCACACTCACACATATGCCAACTCTCAGGGTTCTCCTCTACTCTGATTTCAGACACTGGAAACCCCCTCTGCCTCTGACCCCCCTTCCTCCAAAAATTGCAGAGAGAGCCAGAGTGAGAGCAAGAGAGATAGAGAGAGAGAGAGAGAGAGAGAGAGAGAGAGAGAGAGAGAGAGAGAGAGAG